>NC_057812.1:531031452-531189114 GCF_018294505.1 Triticum aestivum
CAAACTTAGGCGAGTGCGTGACTGCAGCTAAGTCTCTAAGTGGGAGAACTTAGGCGAGTACTGGACTGCAGCTAAGCCCCCGAGTGGGAGGTTTGCTCTCCACTCGGTAGGATTTTTTCAAACTTAGGCGAGTGCCTGACTGCAGCTAAGTCTCTAAGTGGGAGAACTTAGGCGAGTACTGGACTGCAGCTAAGCCCCCGAGTGGGAGGTTTGCTCTCACTCGGTAGGATTTTTGAACACTTAGGCAAGAACAGGGCTGCAGCTAAGCCCCCGAGTGGGAGTCTGGCTCTCCACTCGGTAGGATTTTTCAAACTTAGGCGGAACGGATTCGCAGCTAAGTCACCCACTGGGGGATTTCGTATGCAAACAAAAGTGACAGCAATTATTGGAACACTCTTGTCTTTGGTAAAAATAAACTGCAGAAATTTTCTCTTATTACATCTCGTCCAAGGGAGAACTCAAGTGTAATAGGGGCGAAGCAGTTCTGCATTCCAGGCTCGTGGCTCGTCGATCTGGCAATCAACATTGTAGAGGTGATATGCTCAATTGTGGAGGACTCTGGGGACGATGAAGGGGCCTTCCCAAGTAGGAGCAAGTTTGTGTGGTTTCTGCTGATCCACTCGGAGGACCAAATCTCCTTCTTGGAAGGCTCGGCTCTTCACATTTCTGGCATGGAATCAATGCAAGTCTTGCTGACAGGTGGTCGATCTGATCATAGCCATTTCCCTCTCCTCCTCTAGGAGGTCGACTGCATCTTGCCGGGCTTGCTCTGCTTCGTCTTTGTTATAAAGCTCGACTCTGGGGGCATTGTGAAGTAGATCGCTCGGCAGGACGGCTTCGGCCCTGTAAACCAGAAAGAATGGCGTTCTTCCAGTCGACCGGTTCGGGGTGGTCCTCAGTCCCCACAAAACTGATGGAAGCTCGTCGACCCAAGCGCCTGCTGCGTGCTTGAGATCACGCATCAGTCGAGGCTTCAGTCCTTTGAGAATTAGACCATTTGCTCTTTCAGCTTGTCCATTCGACTGGGGATGCGCGACCGACGCATAGTCGACTCGTGTGCCTTGAGAGGC
Organism: Triticum aestivum; assembly: GCF_018294505.1. Taxonomy (NCBI): domain Eukaryota; kingdom Viridiplantae; phylum Streptophyta; class Magnoliopsida; order Poales; family Poaceae; genus Triticum; species Triticum aestivum. The sequence goes on from NC_057812.1 coordinate 531,032,523, forward strand.
GCAAAAAGCCCTGAACTTGTCTGAATCGAAGTTTGACCCATTGTCAGTGATGATGCTATGCGGGACCCCATATCTGAATATCAACTCTCTGACGAAACTGATAGCAGTGCTAGCATCAAGATTTTTGATAGGCTTGGCTTCAATCCATTTGGTAAACTTGTCGACTGCCACAAGCACATGTGTGAATCCGCTCCTGCCTGTTCTCAATGGACCAACCATGTCCAGTCCCCAAATAGCGAAGGGCCAGACGAGTGGAATGGTCTTCAGAGCTGATGCTGGCTTGTGCGACATGTTGGAGTAGAACTGGCAGCCTTCACACTTGTCGACTATCTCTTTCGCCATTTCGTTTGCCCTGGGCCAGTAAAAACCCGCTCGGTATGCTTTGGCCACAATGGTCCGAGAGGACGCATGGTGACCACAGGTCCCCGAGTGGATATCATCAAGGATTATCTGACCTTCTTCTGGCATTATGCACTTCTGACCGATTCCAGTCGCGCTTTCTCTATACAACTGTCCTTTTATGACTGTGAAAGCTTTAGATCGACGGACGATCTGTCGAGCCTTTTCTTCGTCCTCTGGAAGTTCTTTCCTCAAGATATACACGATGTATGGTCTCGTCCAGTCGGGAGGGATAGCCAAGACCTCCATGACTAGGTCGACCACAACAGGAATTTCGACTTCAGTCGGATCTGTGGCACTTTTCGGTTGTGGGGCTTCTTCTGTAAAAGGATCCTCCTGGACTGACGGCGAGCGGATGTGCTCCAAAAACACATTGCTGGGAATGGCTTCTCTCTTGGAGCCTATCTTTGCCAGATCATCAGCTGCTTGATTTTTCAGTCGGGGGATCTGATGAAGCTCTAGCCCCTTGAATTTCTTTTCCAACTTTCTTACTGTGTTGCAGTAGCCAGTCATAGCTGGGCTTCTGACGTCCCACTCCTTCATCACCTGATTGACCACCAAATCTGAGTCGCCATAGACCATGAGGCGCCGGACGCCGAGTGAAATGGCCATGCGCAACCCATACAAGAGTGCTTCATATTCCGCTTCATTGTTGGAGGAATCGAAGTGAATCTGGAGAACGTATCTGAGTTTGTCTCCTCGGGGGGAGACCAATACTATCCCAGCACCGAAACCATTCAGCATCTTAGATCCATCGAAGAACATGGTCCAGTGCTCCGAGTGAACTTGAGTCGGAAGTTGTTGTTCAATCCACTCGGCGATGAAATCTGCAATTGCTTGGGACTTGATAGCCTTCTTTGCTTCAAACTTGATATCTAGGGGAAGGAGTTCAATCGCCCACTTCGCCACTCGACCAGTTGCATCTCTGTTGTGCAAAATCTCTGACAGTGGAGCGTCGCTGACGACTGTAATGGAATGGTCAGAGAAGTAGTGTGCAACCTTCTTCGTGGTCATGTAAATCCCATATACAAGCTTCTGGTAATGGGGATATCTTTGCTTCGAAGGAGTCAAAACTTCAGACACATAATATACTGGGCGCTGAACTCTGAAGGCCTTTCCTTCTTCTTCCCGCTCGACCGTAAGTACTGTACTGACAACTTGTCCCGTGGCCGCAATGTAAAGCAGCAGAGGCTCTTTACTGATTGGGGCAGCAAGCACCGGCTGGGTGGAGAGTAGAGCTTTGAGCTCTGCAAACGCTGCATCAGCTTCTGGAGTCCACTCGAACTTGTCAGACTTCTTCATCAGTCGGTAAAGGGGCAACGCCTTTTCACTGAGACGAGAAATGAATCGACTTAGAGCGGCCAGGCAACCTGTAAGCTTCTGGACGTCGTGTACACGCACAGGGCGCTTCATCCGGAGTATGGTGCCAACTTTCTCGGGATTGGCATCGATTCCTCGTTCGGAAATGAGAAAACCGAGTAACTTTCCACCTGGAACTCCGAATGTGCACTTTGATGGATTGAGCTTGATATCATATCTCCTGAGGTTAGCAAAGGTTTCGGCAAGGTCAGTCAGTAGGTCAGTCAGTAGGTCGGAACCTTTCCGTGACTTAACCACAATATCATCCATGTATGCCTCTACGTTCCGACTGATCTGAGTGAGCAAACACTTCTAAATCATCCTCATGAACGTGGCTCCAGCATTCTTGAGGCCGAAGGGCATGGTGACATAACAGAAGCACCCGAATGGGGTGATGAAAGCCGTTTTGATCTCGTCGGGTCCATACAGACGGATCTGGTGGTACCCTGAATAAGCATCTAGAAAAGACAAACGCTCACACCCCGCGGTTGAGTCAACTAACTGGTCGATGCGGGGGAGAGGGAAATGATCTTTCGGGCAGGCCCAATTGATGTGTTTAAAGTCAATGCACATGCAAAGTGACTTGTCCTTCTTGGGGACCATGACAACATTGGCGAGCCACTCGGAGTGGTAAATCTCTCGGATGAACTCCGCTGCTAAGAGCCGAGCCACCTCCTCGCCAATAGCTTTCCTCTTCTGGACAGCGGACCGTCAAAGATGTTCTTTCACAGGCTTGAACTTCGGGTCGACTCGTAGACGGTGCTCAGCCAGCCCCCTGGGAACTCCAGGCATGTCAGAAGGCTTCCATGTGAAGATGTCCCAGTTCTCACGGAGGAACTGGATGAGCGCTTCTTCCTATTTGGAGTCGAGCATCGTTGAGATGAGAGTCGGGGCAGCATCGGGGTCGGTCGGGTGAATGTGGGCTGGCTTTGTTTCACCGGACGACTGAAAAGCAGATTCTGAAGCAGGCTTCTTGGCTCGTAGCAATTCGCTCGGATCAGCAGTCTTCTGGTACTCTTGCAGCTCAACAACTGCCATCTAAGCGTTAGCAATCTTTGAGCCTTTCTGAAAACACTCTTCTGCCTTCTTCCGATTGCCTGTAACAGTGATCACACCTTTGGGACCAGGCATCTTCAATTTGAGATACACATAACATGGTCGAGCCATGAAGCGTGCGTAAGCTGGCCTGCCCAAAATGGCATGATAAGCACTTTGGAAGTCCACAACCTCGAATGTCAACTTTTCCTTGCGGTAATTCTTTGAATCAACGAAAACCACATCAAGAGCGATCTGGCCGAGTGATTCGGCTTTCTTTCCAGGAATGACTCCGTGGAAGCTCATGTTACTGGTACTGAGCCTGGACATCGGAATGCCCATTCCTTTCAATGTTTCAGCATACAATATGTTCAGGCCACTGCCACCATCCATCAGGACTTTGGTCAGTCAAGCTTGCCTCCCAGGGGTTGCAATGTGCGTAGGGTGATCGGACTGGTCGAATGTGATGGCAGTCTGAGACCACTTCAGATAACTGGGTGTTGCCGGAGCAACCATATTCACCTCATGGTTAATGACTTTCAGTCGACTTTTGCTTTCGACATCAGCAAAAATCATCAGGGTGGAATTGATTTGGGGGTATCCATCATCACTATCTTCCTTGTCCTCAACTCTGTCCGACTCTTTTTCCTTATCTTTGGACTGTTTGCCCTGAAACTGCTGGATCAGGAGCCGGCACTGTCGAATGGTATGCTTTGGGTAAATAAAATTACCCTCCTCATCTTTCTTGGTGTGGATGTGACATGGTAGATCCAAAACATCATTTCCATATTGATCCTTGACTTTCTTTGGCTTCCAGGGACCTTTGGGTTTTCCCTTGAAATTTCCCTGGGTTGCGGCTAGGGCCTCCCCAGGGGCGGCTGGCTCGGCCTTCCGCTTCTGTTTCCGACTGGAGTTTCCTCCGGTTTCTTGGGAGATTGCCTTGTGCTTGCCACTCCGGAGTCGATCTTCGTCTTCACCATTAGCGTATTTGGTGGCAATCTCCATCATCCGGTTCAGAGACATCTCTCCAGTTCGACCGAACTTCAGATTCAATTCTCTATATTTAACGCCTTCTTTAAAGGCACAAACTACCTGATGGTCAGGCACATTCTCAACTGTGTGATGCAACGTGATCCACCTCTGGATGTAATCCCTCAGAGTTTCATTCGGTTTCTGTATGCAAGAACGCAATTCTATAAGGCCTGCGGGTCACTTGCATGTTCCCTCAAAGGTTGTGACAAACACTCAGGAGAGGTCCTCCCAAGTGTAGATGCTGCTGGGTGCCAATTGATTTAGCCACGCTCTGGCTGAGCACTCTAACATGAGAGGCAAATGCTTGATGGCCACCTCATCATTGCCACTGCCAATCTGCACAGCCACTCGGTAATCTTCGAGCCAAGTGTCAGGCTTAGACTCACCGGTGAACTTGCTGACTCCAGTCGCCAACCTGAAGTTGGGAGGAATCACTGCGGCTCTGATGGCTCGACTGAAACACTCTGGCCCCGAAACATGCACTCTGCTGCTGGCAGGCGCATCTCTGTTGTGGCCTTCCCGATGAGCTCTGTTCCTGTCAACCAAACCTTGAACGAGGATGGATCTCGCGTCAAAGCCTGGGTCCCTGGGGTCGAATGGAATCCTCTGCCCAACACTATGAGGGCGCCTGTCATCTCGATGTTGAGGCGCATATGACCCACTCCTCGAGGGAGGGGTTAGCACTCGACGTCGATCATCACGATCGGATCGGTGATCATACTGCTCATTCCTTCTGTACTGATCATGCCGGTCACCACGTCCCTCACGCCTCAGGGGCGATCTCGAGCTGTGAGCCGACTGGACTGTATCTGTTGCAACGGATCGACTGTGGATCCTATTCCGCGACTGAGAAACAGCGGAATTATGGTTTCCCGCCGCCCGGAGCAACGCTCTGATCTACAACAAGCCCCTGCCAGCCTCCGACTGGGAGGGCTGAATCGATTCTGCTATACGGGCCGCGGTGGCCAAATTCTGAACTGGGGTTTGGTATACCTGTGTCGGCGGGAAGAGCTGACGTCGACTAGACTTGGGAGCCCGCTGACGCGCTTGCTCGTTGAGTGCTCGCTGGAGATTCTCCAGTCGAGTGCGCTCGGCCAAGTTAGTCAAGCGCGCGTCCTCCAAGGCCCGGGCCTCGGGGGTCTCTCCAACGATAGGAGCGTGGAGTGCGTCCATGTTCCGGCGGCAAAGCTCCTCTCGCTGTAATGACGTGAGAGGTTCGGGGAGATACTCATCGTGGGGATGCGACGGGTCGCCTCCACCCGCGCCTCCATCAGTGCGAGAGAAACCGGGAGGACTGTGCGTTCCATCGACCGCCAGAACCTCAGCCATTGGGTCGCTGCTGTCGCACTCGGATGTGGTCTCCGCGGGGCCAGTCGACAGGTCGAACAGGCCGTAGAGGGATTCGTCGGGCTCGATTGCCGCGACTTGTGGGGCGGCCAACTGGCGAGCCACGACATGCCTCACCCACCTCTGAAGTCTCGGCCGACCGGAGTGCTTGCGCCAGTGGGAGACAGAGCGGGGAGACGACACGGGGGCCGACCGGTACTGGGTCGATGGCTGCCGCAGGAGGACGCCACGAACGCATGCGCGGAAGTGCGTCGCACCACGGACGGGGAGCGCATCGATGTCGAGTGGTGCCTCCTGAAGCCAGGCGGAGTCGTCGGTGATGAACGCGAGTGCGCCGAGGCGGATCTCGTGGCCTTCCACCAAAACTCTGCACGAAACCATGATCAAAGGGATCGGAAAAATTGCAACTTCTCCAATCAGGCGCTAAGATTCCTGCCCCACGGTGGGCGCCAACTGTCGTGGTTCTAACTCTGACAGTGATGTAGGGGTGGTGTATGGAGAGGCTAGATCTTAGCTATTGGGAAGTTGTAAACACACCAAGATGTACGAGTTCAGGCCCTTCGCGGAGGAAGTAACAGCCCTACGTCTCGGTGCCCGGAGGCGGTCGATTGGATTATAGGCGTGTGAATAACAGAGGTGCGAACCCTTCATACTGAGGAGGGGGGTGGCTTCTATAGAGTTCGCCGGCCCTCTCCTGCCCTCAGTGATGCAGGTTTTAAGGTACATTTAAGGTTGGGCGTTACTGGTAACGCCCCTAATAAAGTGCTATAATGACCATAAAGACTACTTAATAGCCGACCGTTTGCCTGCGGAGTGACTTTAGGTCTCCTGGCAGTCGAGTGGTTGGCTTCATGATCGAGTGATAGCTTCTTGGTCGAGTGTCTTGAACCCGTCGAGTGGGATACCTTCAAGCCGATTGAAAGGTGACTCCTTCTAGGGATGTCCTTGGGTAGGGCTCTTTGGACAGGTCCGTGCCCCTACCCTAGGTACATAGCTTCATCAACGACTGCTAAGATAGTTGATCCCAATATGCCAAAGTCAGATACAAGGTTCCAGGTTACACCGAATCGCGGATGCAAATGCACATCCAGGATCGGCGATCCTATTTTGATCGGGGGATGACCGGTCCCTGCAAAATAATGGAGTACCGTTAGGGATGCAAATGATGGTTTGTGCATTCCGTTTGTAATCTCTCGTACCGTAGGATGGCAACCAGATGAAACAAGTCCCATGTCTTGTCACCGCGAAGATGCGGCCTAGATGGCGCACGGCATCTTCGAACGTGTAGGGGTACAAATCTGTCGCTGCCAACATGCGCCAGCCTCTACCATTACTGCCTCTTGCATTGATGGCAATCCTTATGTCGAACACCACGATGAGATAGTAATCATCGTAGCCGCGTCGCCTTGTCGGCGGGTCCGCAATTGCTATCTTCTTCAATCTCATGTAGGCATCATCATACGTATTCAAGCCCAGCCAGTCCGGAAGGCCGATCCCAATGGTGGAGAAGGGGTCTACCAGAACGGTCGCACTGTTGTGGATGTTGTGCAAAATGATGGTGCTATCCGGCCAGAGGTATTCAAGCCAATCTTCGTTGGCACCGACCAGACCTATATATAAGACGGTGGGCAGCGGAGAAATTACGGGATGGAAATGGAATAACTAAGTACTACATGATCAAACTCCATTACTGACCTGCTCATCAGACAAAATCCGACTACCTCTCAACGCCGGCAACTCTAGCGGAGTCAACATGCAACCATGGTCAGGGAGCGGTGGACTGTTCAAAGGATTGTCCCATAGAAGAACCTTCTCCTCGAGGACGCATGGAAGACCAACAAGCATGGCCTTTTCCCAAGCTTGTTTAAGCAGCGTCTTGAAAATTTTGTGCAGGAAGCACCGAGTCTTGCGGCGGTGAGGACATTGGAGCGGCGTGCGATTTCTCCTAGAGGATCGTCGTCCAAGGTCTCCCAGCCCTGACGAGGAGGAGAATCGCCTGGCGAATCCATGGGAGCAGTGAGGAACTGCCTTCTCTTCGAGGGGAGGGGAACTGGCGAGGAGGAGATAAGAGCGTAGTAACCGCAGGGCCTCGTCCCTTCCAAATGTAGATCGTTCCTCAGCGATGGGGTGAGGCTATTATTTACTACTAGTACTAGCATTATGGAACGTTATGGGATTGCATTATACTGTAAATAATAGCACTACTAAGAAATTTTTGGCACTAGGTAGTAGTTTTTGGCGTGGATTAAGAAATTTTGGGTATGTTTTTGCCATTTTTTGTACACGCCAACTAGTGTCAAAAAACGTCTTACATTATGTGACAGAGGAGTATGTACTCGTACTGTAGCAGTACTAGTACTACTTTTCTCAACTAGTAGTGTGGTGTACTGTACTTCTAGTCTAGTCTAGTATAGTGCACCAGTTTTGATCTCTTGAATCTCAGGGCCAAGGAGCTATAGTTGGAAGTGGAGGGTACTACTGTTCTCTAGAACCATCGATGTACTATCAATGCAGGGGAAGTACACCTGCGTAGTGGCCTAATGGGTACTCTCGGCGCTCTATTCAGCCGCTCCTCTCACGTAGCTGGCCTACTCAGCCGCTCCTCTCACGCACACACTAGCAGCTTGTTTATCAACGACGGTTACTGCGGGGGCAGAACATTTGAGTTATTTGATACAACGAGACTAGGCTTTTCGCTTCCATTTGTGGAGGTGTAATGGATCTCGTCGAACTTTGTTAGTAGTTCCTTCTTTATGAATAAGATGAAGCAAAGCTTTTGCCTCCGTTTCCAAAAAACACGTCAAGAGGAATTTCTTTTATAGTAGAGCCGATAATGGAGTGAAGTCCATGCGTGCAACACCACAAGCTACAGAGTAGTAGTAGAGCACTTTACGTACAGAGCCATATTGCACAGTTCCCAATGCCCCGCCAGGCTTTTCCGGCTCCTCGGGCTTAATTGGGAGGCGCTAGTTTAAATATGCTACTAGCTGATGAGGAAGCTGCAAGCGAGGTGCGGCTAGGGAGAGCACGCGAGCCATGGGATGCTGGTAAGGAAAACTCGTTAACGTGGCTAGGTTGTCCAATGCATCCAGATTGTGGGGCCACACGTCCGTTTGACTTCAAAACTCAAACTACCCGTGTAAAATATTGGCTCGCAGCGAAGTGTAGTATTACTATTTAAAAAAAAGGTCATCGTGCGTTCGGCCAGGATCGAACCTACAAAACGAGGTATACACTCCCGCTACCACTAGTAGTACTTGTTGGAGTACAACGCAACCTAGAATCGCCTTTTGTCGCTAGTAGTACATACATTGTTCCTTGCAAGAAACCCCTAAGAGCATGGTTAATAGTATAGCCAGCTGTTGGCTATAAGCCAGTGCCATGTCATCTACATCCCATCTTATAGCCAACATGTACAATAATAGATCAAAAGAGTGTACTACTTTTTTATTATGTGGCCCACTTCTCATTCTCACAAAGTGCCTAGGAGCACGTGCTAGAGCTAGCTCTTCACGAAGAGCCCGCTTACCTTCTCTCTCCTCTTCTCTTTCCTCCAACTAAGCAGAAATATACTAGTTTATTTCTTATAGCCCGCTGACTCAGCTCTATTGTACTTGCTCTAATAATGCAAGAAACCACTAAAATGCCAAGAAACTACTACCACTTGCATACGTGGCAGACTTAAGATAAGACTACCTTATCAACCATTGTACATGCTCTTGCCAACAAAAATCCTCGAGTGACCTCCTACCTCCGGCTCGTCCACCTAGTCATCCTCGGCCATGGGATGCAGCTACCGCCGCCGGCAGAAGGCGAGGTCAAAACCGCCGGCGGTGCGGAGCCCATGTTGCGGCAGCCCGGATGCCAGCTCCGTCCGGCCCTCGCGGCCGCTAGCTAGCCAAGATAGCTCCGTCCAGCTGCTCAACGTTTGCTAGCTAGATTGGCACGGCAGCGCAGCGGCTTGCTTGCGCACGCCGCGCTAAGGCCACCCATCTGGCTCGAGCGAAGGCCAGCGCGGCGGCTTGCTCGCTCGTGAGTCACGCTAGGGCCAGCCTGCCAACCCGTGCGGAGGCCAGTGCGGCGTCCGGCCCGTCCGGCGGAGCGGCGGCCAACTCGCTCATCACCAACGCCACCGACGAACACACATCAGTAGTGTTTGAAGTAATGTTCAGGAAAAATAATGATTTGAGGGGGAATAATAGGATAGAAGGTCAGATGTGGGCCCCTCGTGTCAACGGTCAAACAAAATGTGTTGGTTTAAGCTGCCTCGTCAGCATGGACATGTGGGCCAACCCTGTCATAAATGGGTTTAAACGAACCTAATCGATAGGCGTACTATGTAGTTTTTGGCATGGATTAAGAAATTTTGGGTATGTTTTTGCTATTTTTTGTACAATATATTCTTCCTAGGGCTGGTTGAAAGTGGTAGTTTCTTGTTAAATACTCTACATATTGTAAGTAGGAGTGAAAGTTAAGCTTTGGAAGCCAATAAGCAAGGCTAGTTACATAGTGCATATGTGTACATGATTGAAAGTAAATATCAACCATGAGTGACTAATATCTTGATGGAAAACTCGAAACTATGGAATACTAGGAAAAAATGCATGGTTGGAAATACTAGAAATGTTCATGTCCGTTGCAAGGAATCATAATTAGAATAATACTTATTCACAAACTTGGTACAAAACACTCTAATTTTGATATACATATGTCACTAGAGATATATTATGTTTCAATTAGAATATATTCCTTGGGCTGTTTTGGTGAGGTCAGGGAGGGATGTGGTTGGTTTTAAGATACTAATTACGGGTTTTTCCTCAAATTGGTAGACAAGTGGGATGTTGGTGAGAAAAGGCAACAACTTACCTCACAATCGTTAGATGTAGACCTAATGGTTAGAAATGACGGATGGTAGACACACCAGCATCACCAACTTAGTCTTGTGTAGGAGTACTAGCAAGATACGTGCATTGCACGGAACATCAAGATGCATTTTTTTATAAAACACTTGTTGTGATTGACCCTTGCGGGAGTAATCCCATGTGTAAAAACTAATGATATCTCGAGAAATATGAGATAAGGTGAAGAGGAGTGGGGTGTGGTGGTGGTTGGTGGTCGGACTGGGCGGAGGCATGGGGATTGACAATGCCGGCAGCGGCCACCAGGCCAGTTTGTTCCAGAGGCTTCCTTTCCTAATTGCTCAACAATGAGGTTTGTTGGACATAAGGATGAATGAGGGAAGGCCTTGTCTGCAAATGTGGAGAGGGGTGCGGGTATCTTTTAGTTTAATTTCCATCCGTTAGATATAGATCGGACGGTCTATATTGCAAGATGGCACACGTACCATCATCACCAACTCAGTTTTTTATAAGAGAAGAAATATAAGTATGAAGATACAAACGTATTATTGATACTTGCTTCCCTAAACTAGCATCTACATTCTATTCAACGCCTCGGCATGTGGGGCCTTAGCACAATGACTTCTCGACTGGTAAAACAAAGATTTTCCTGTCGCCAACAAGGAGGGAGTGACGGCAGCGCGCTTTTTGGCTTGCTCTAGTCCTAGTAGTCATACTAGGTGGTCTAAGCACGTGTAGATTTATTCTTTTTCACGTCTCGTGTTTGCCGTACTGCCACGACTGTTGATGATTAGACGGTAAGTTATTCACGGGGAAACCCTTGTTGAGCGTGTTTGCGAGAGAGAGAGAGAGAGAGAGACAGTGTGCGTGTGTGATATGTTAGAGACTGAGGCAATAATAATAGATTCTTTGTGTCTATGTGTGTGGAGGATAGAGAGAGACATGTACATGGGGCTTTGTGTTGTGTAAAGTGGAGACACATATACATAACTAGAGTGAGTGTGTGAGATACACATGCGGACATGAGGAGAGATGAGGATCCAGATAAATGGGTGTTTGTGCGTGTCTGTGTGTGTTTGTGCATGCGTTTGTGTGTGAGAGGGAGAGAGTGTATGTGCAGTAGAGAGACCACTGATGATGTAAACCTAGTATAAGGGAAGGGGGAATGGTGTGACATGTGTAGTAGCGAGATATCACGGGTGCGGGGGGGGGGAGCAGACTATTTGGAAGAGACATCGAGTGTGTGTGTGGGAGAGGGGTGTGAGAGCGAGAGAAAGAGAGAGCTAGCGACGGAGAGAGAGAGAGAGAGTGAGAGGTCGTTTGTGTCCATAAATGGCGTATAGATAGGGAGACAATGTTGATGTTGTCCGAAATTGGCCTATGAACGGAAACGCAAGGGAAGCGAGTCATCGTGTGTGTGATAGGGACTTCATGAGAGATCTAGAATAGATGGTGTAGAGAACAATGTGCGAAATCAAGAAAGATTATACATTAGGGAGCTATGAAGAGAGTCATGACATATTATGTATACAGGGAAGGAGCTGGGGCGGGTCCGCATGTGGGAGAGATAGAAAGAGGATAGTGGTGCACAAGGAGACAAAGTGTGCTTGTTTGCAGTGAGGGTGGTGTGTGAGGTGAGTGCGTGAGAACCACATAACTAGGGAGATAGACGTTTGGGGGCGACGTTTTGTGTGTATGGGAAATATACACTCTACATAGTGCGTGTGCTTGGGTAAGAGAGATAGCGGGAGACCTAGAGAGTGAGGGAAGAGATGTGTGAATGCCCGAGAGACAAAGTGATAGAGACCTATGTTGGGGTCCGGACTTTACAAGAGAGAGGGGTGTTAATGTGCTTGTGTGTTGGTGTTTGGGGGAGAGAACGACTTCTCTATGTGTGTGTGTGTGGTGGGGGGGTTGACTTCAGATAAAGAGTGAGGTGTCTATATTTGAGGGACTTTAGCGTAATTGAGATATTGTGCACTCATGGTTGATCAATTTGTTTCACAGTTTGTACTATGAGATAACGATACTTTTGAACATGCGTGATATACCTTGATGTACCAGAATTACAAACCTAAGATTGGAATTTTGGAATTCGACTCCATTATTAGCTTTTGTAATTCATTTAAACGGATGTACATTTTTAAGACGGGATTTCGTGATTTCAAATTCATATATCAAACCTAGAGATATACACATACGAGCATGTTCAAACTTTATAATCATCCACTTTATTCATACACATACACATTTTTGCTTTTGTCATCATATTTAGAATAAACACATTTGGAATTTCATTTGAATTGGACCGTATGATGGTATTTGCTTGTAGTAGCTCAGTGATCCATATTTGAATTGAATGGACAATCTAAGTTTTGAGTTGGAGACATTGATTTTCAAAACTTGCACATTTTTTTGCGTGCAAAACAAACAAATTGTCGGCCATGATATCATATTTGGTCGTACGAGAGCAGAATACTTATAATTTTAGGCGCCAAAAGCTTTCAAACTTCCTGCTCACATCAAAATATCACGCGCCTGAAAGTTTAGCCCTATGATATTCCTGTTTTACCCATGCCACATGAACGGAAAAGGGCTGCTTTGGTAACTCCATTGTTTTCCCGTATTTGCCCCCAACATTCTTCCCCAGAGCCCCTCCCCTTCCCCTCCCCGACCCCCCCCCAACCACGACAAGCCGCCAAATCTAGTCCTCCGCCACAGCGGTGGACCTCGCACCCCGCCGGATCTACCTTCCGCACCTTGGAACCCCCAACTGCCAACTCACCACTTCACCGCAGCCGCTTCAGCGACTGGCTTGTCCACCGCTCCAGATCTCCTTGACCGCCATCATGGTCCACCGCACCGGATCTGCTTAACTGGCGCCCTCGTCCACCACAGTGTAGGCCCTTCACTGACTCCCTCGTCCGCCCCTTCGCTGGCCCTTCATACAAGCCCTCGCCCGCCACAACAGATCCGCCTCACCGAAAGCACTATACAACGAACCCGCCGAAGCCTTCGTCCACTGCACCGGACCCGCTCCACGGATGCCATATTCAACTCCACTGGCCCTACTTTACCGACGCCGCAACCTCATCAGGTTATTTCGATTTGTACTCCTTCGGTTTTTCTCTTTATCATGCAACTGTTCACTTACCATAGATGAGCTTTCTTGTATGTCGACAGGCGCCGCAACCGTAGCACCGAAGCCGCTTCAGCGACGATGACAGCCGGCCCAAACTCAACCGCAACACGAGCACCATCGACGATCCTTAGCTATCAAGTATGACAATGATACCCATACGCCGCTGAGAATCAGGTACTATTATCCAACGGCCGGCGCCTACATTCACTTTCCTAGCATAAGCACCGCACCTTTGAATTTCTTCAGGGCATCATTCAGTTTTTCATGAGATGCGTTATTCTCCTTGCACCTGTAGGGCCATACTTCTGGCAGTGAACATGTTACATGTGCTAAATTGCATACTAGTGCACATATAGTTAATATGCTTTAGTTATGTTCTGATGCCACCTGTTGGTTCCATCAGACTGCTTAATGTTCTCTATGCTTAATTACACATCAGCAAACTAGCCTGTGGTTCCGCTGCTTTTTGTTCGTTTTACCCTACATTTTCTGATGCTAGCTATTACATCACTGCTCCGAGCCTCTGTTCATTACTTGTTTGTGTGTTCTTGATCTTCCCAAGTTGCATGACTAGTTTGATGCTTCTATTAATTATGGAGCTGCCAACCCCATCAAGCAAAATATTTTTCTTTTGGGGCTGGCACCTCGAACAAGCATAAAAATAGAGGGAAGTAGATATATTGTCGTGTATGCACACACCATTCTTTCATTAGTTTAGATGAACCATTGATGATCAATTCGGACCACTGCATGAGATTAAAATTAATTTTACCTAAATAGATGGTGCAGAATAAACTACAACAACTAGATTTGCAACCACGGGATGCTGACGATATCTTCAAAGAACATTGCAACAGCAGCTAGGCTTCACAGCAACATATGGTAAGCCAGTGTGTTTTAGTACATGTGAAATGTAATACGAGTGGGCTGCTTTCTTGGCTTGTGCCCTCAATTCTAATCCTACCGAATTACAAATAGTTCAGTTGTCTGCTTTGCTGTATTGCTTGATTCGAATGCTTATTTGTTGTTAAGCTATAGCTGAGTTGGCCAATATGTCAGCAGTGCCTGTTGTACTATCGTAAAGAAATGCATGCCTATTTCATTTGAGTCCTTAACTTTTCCTCTCAACTTCATCACAAGACTGTCTTCGTAGTTTATATGAGGCCACACTGTTATGTGCTTTCTCAGATTATTTCAACTGCTTAGATGCCTTGGCAACTTAAATATAGCGGTTGTACACTCCCTTTCAACTAGGGATGTCAACTGGGTCCTGTTTAATCCCGATTAAAGTCCACTAGTGGTATGATAGTTCAAAAGATTTTTTGTTTTTTGAGGAAAATGAACTAGGGAGGTAGCAAAAACTAACTAGATGGGACTGGTGGATGTCGTTTATTTGCCACTTACATCCCTAGTTTCATCTTACCATTTTAATTTATTTTCGGCTGATGCTGCTTCGAACCATTTAAATATAGTTTGCCATGCTCGGCAATAATTCGTCCATTGTTTACCATGTAAGCTTACTGCCTGGATCATACGATAACTATCTCTTACTGATGTCCAGCGGAAACCTTTCAGGATGCCGTTCACACTAGGACACAATGTACAACCCTAGAATCTATTTGTGGGAGCAGTGCGCCATCCATGTTACCAGATGGTAGCAGTTCAGAGGCAACGCCGCTGGAGAGCAGTCTGAGCACAGATATTATAGTGCTTGAGGCTCTACTAGAGGCAGAAAGAGATGGTGTGGCTGCCATGAATGAGGTAATCTTTATCTTGAGGCTGGAAATTATGGAATTAGCAGCACGCATTATGCAAACAACCCAAGAATTGGAGGAAGTAAGAATGTTGCATTTGAAGACGGAGGAGGTCCTGCTGTTTCTGCTATCTGAAGCCCAAGGTAATCCCGGTTCTTCTTTAGATACCAGTTGAAATTGTCATTAGATTATTGTACTTGCATATTGTGTCATGTCTCTGAATGGATTATGTTGCAAGACCCCTTATGTTGTCCATGTGTTGTAATGATCCGAATTTTTTAGGCGAGGTAATCCTCAGTACTTGTATGATTGACATAAGGTGAACTGTTTTTCGTGTGAGCATATTGTATTGGATGAAATAACTGTTTGACTCAGAGTGTATCCAACCTACTGAATTCGAAGATCACGGCATTTCTAAATAATAATCATATATAAAGGTGGAATAAATCTTTGTTGTGGTTTTGAAGAAATAAATAACAAAACGTATAATTATCTGTGGATATTCGTAATCGAATACAAATTGGATTTGAATTTAGTTTGTCAGGTCCCAGGGCAAACATGAATGCTAATTCTCCCAAGTTTTGAATGAAGCGGCTAAACACCCACTATAATTTGTGGGCAGCCCGAAGCAAGTGTTTGCGAGATGGAAATTACTGTCTACCCCTGACACTTGACATCCTTATCAGCCGGATTTACACTGCTGTCGATAGGGGTAGACTAGTAACTTCAGTCAGACGTGACACGACAGCCTCTAAGCCCATTCAGACACAGTGGGCGCCAAACGTGGGTGGCAAAACACATTTGATTCAAGCTCGTCCGAAAGACATGTGTCTCTTCCTCCATTTCCCTATTCATACACGGTGGGCGGCAAAACAAACTCTCCTCGTCCGAAATCAATGTAGGCTAATATTTTAAATAGGGGCAAATGTGTAACTTCCATCAGACGTGACACAACCGCCCTACCTGTCAGCCCCGTTCATACACCGTGGGCGGCAAAACACCCTCTCCTCGCCCGAAATAGTTACCGGCAAATATTTGGGAGATGCGAAATTACCGTCCTATCCCCAACCGAGGCGATGTCCGAAATTTTAAACGGGGGATAAGTTCGTAACTTTCCCCCATTTCAGAGAAGCGCATCCCAAAGTTTGAGATCCTCCCTCCCCTACATTTCCCCATTCAACCATCGTCGGCGGCACAACAACCTTCGCACTGCGTCCAGCCTCCTCCGTCCGCCACCCCGTCCTCCACCTTGCCGGAGCTGCTACCCCTACCCCGTCGTCCACTGCAAGAGATGGACGTCTCTCATCCATGGCGCTGGACCAGGATCCTTTCATCACCTCCTCTCGCTTCATCGGCGCCGTCGTCCACCTTGCCGTTGCCGCTCCTACGACCGTCTCGTCCACGGCAACAGGATATATCCCCCGACCCGGCCGTCTGCCATCTAAAGTCTTCTTCCCCGCCACCAACAGCCATCGCACCCGCAGCACCCTCAACGCATCAGCATAGGCCTACATGGCGTCGCAAGAGAGGTGGTACTCTTCCATATGTGCTTAAGTTATTGATCTCACCCAGAAAATAGATCGTAATTTGTTTACTGTACTTTTCTTGTCCATACCAAATCGTAGTGGCTAGTTGAAAGCAAACATTGGTGGCGAAGTAGCTTTGTCCGGTTTGCACCTTCAGATCCGCCATGGCACGAGCACTATACTCATAAAGCTTATGGTTTCCCCCCTTTATATTCACTACCATCATCGTAGGTGCTCTGTGTCGTGCTAGCACTACTCCTCAAGACCTCAACCCAAAGCTTACATGTTGAAATACGAATCTGATATGATGCTCTATCACTAAAACAGAGAATGTTTAATTGGTCACCTAATGTTCCTATATTCGTTTCGAAAAGCATGTGCGCCACCCACTGGTCCAGCTAGTTCCACTTTCCTGATTTTTCTCTTGATGCTTAGGGTTTTCCCCTTTTATCTACTCTACTATGATCTACATAGGTGCTTTCTGTCGTACTAGCATTACTCCGCCCTTCAAGCTAAACAACACAACACTCAGAATTTGAAAGCTTAGTTGTTCAAATATGATTATGATATGATACTGATATTAGTTAACCGACACACTTAATTGGTTAGCTAAAGGTCCCACTTGATTTTCCAAATGCATGTCACGACATATAGAGAGACAGCATAATTGCATTTCTTTGTCACTTGTTGGCCGTACTTTCTTGTCCATACCAAATCTTAGTTGTTATTTCAAAGAAAATATCAGTTGCTAACTACCCTTTGCGCGGTTTGCAGCTTCAGATCTGCCATCCCACTGCCACGGTCAACACTGTACTCATCATGCTTATGTTTTCCCCATTTTATGATGACCACAATCAGCCTACGTGGTTCGTGTCATAATAGCACTGCTCCACCCATCGAGCTAAACAAGCTTATTTGTACAAATTCATATCTGATATTATTGTTGATATTAGTAAAACTGAGAGATGTTTAATTGGTTAGCTAAATGTTCCTACTTTAGTTTCGAAATGCATGTGAGCCACATATGGAGAGACCAGAAAGAATAGTATTTCTATGTGCGTTCTGGTTCATCATGGGTGGCCAACCGACATTGCATTGAAAGACTTGTAATATCTTCAATCTGCTTGCTCTTCTGCTCTTCTTTAAGATGATACTCTTCTCTTGCGGTCGACTGGTCAGGTCGAGTTGTTCTCCCATAGTATATTTTGAATCTGTCAAGTCAGGTCGACTTGTTCTTCTTTACTATATGTTGAAGCTATCATCTGCGAAGTGTCATCACTTCTGGAGCTCTCATATTTTGAGTAGTAGGCCACATTATATTAATGCACACAACAAATCATAGCATGCATGGCATCTTCTAAAAGAATTGTAGAGATAGCACAAAGGGGTTTATAGGGAGGCAGTATTGTATTAGAATCACTTCTGCATTACAAAGAAAATCTCACTTGTTTTTATGTTTTCATGCATGTCAGATATTGAACATTATCAAAATGAATATGAGAATGGGCGCACGAGAGGAATATTGCGGAACGATCCACTGGCTAACAAACTTGGCATGGTGGAGGATGGCCTATCTTATTCACCCATCAAGGTGCTTGCTCTAACTTTGCAAAGTTGTATTGGTCGCACATATTTTGCATCTGACCTCTTGCATTACTTCTACTTTGTTACACCATCTGCTTAGTTTAAGCATCATATATGATTATATGCCATACCTATCCATTTTCTATACCTATTCCATGTGTCGTCACACTATGTTTTTTCCAGTCAAATGTTGTTCTTTCGTAATAGATGTCCAAAAGGAAGAGGGTGAGTGCAGATCCTCAAGGAGTACAAACTAGGTATTTGGAAAAGGTAATGATACCTGTTAAATCAGATAGATTGGCAGCCACAGAAAACACAGGCCCAACTATACCACACTTTACCCCTACTCTAGTGGCCTAACCCCTATTAGAACGGCTGGGAGCCTAGCGTCAGGTACTGTCTATGATATCAATTAAAAATTTGAACTCCTAAATTTCTGCTTGTGCCTTACCTTCTCTCTTGTATGAAAACTAATTTCAGATGAATCTCCTTGCTCAAAGGATCATACGATCTCAAAACAATAATGGGCTCTGCATTGCTCTTGTCAGTACCTCTCTCCCTTTTGCCTTGTAACGTTGTACTTAATTAATTGCTATTTGATTATGTATCATCAGTCTACACCTGAGCTTCATTATCCTCTGTTTCTTCCAATATTATTTGATCTATATTTACTCTTTGCAAAATATAGAATAATGGCAACGCTTATAAAGAATTTTTTTGGGGAATTTATTGAATTATCCTTCCATCAACATGGAGAAGGGCTTTGTCCAGCCCGTGTTAACATGTAATGTAAGTTCATCCTTCTCAAGCCTTCAAACTTTGTTCTAGTATAGATTTGGATAGGCATCATTTCCTCCACTGTTGTTTGCTTTGCTGTTTACATCTGATTGGATGTTTGCAACAACTACCAGTTTCAAATTGTAGTTGTAAAAACATGTTCCTTATGCAGAACAGGTCCATTTATTTGCTTATATAATTGTAAAACCTGTTACGTGTCTCCTTGTTTCTCTTTCAGACTTGTATCTCTTATGCCAGGCAAAACTTTAGGGAATATAGTGAGCCAAACCATCTTGAGGACAGCGAGATGACCCCAAGGTCCTGTCTTGATGAAGACAGTGAGTTGAAGCTACTCACCAGCAGGTGTGAGACAACCTCTGTGTAGTCGCTGCCTCAATCAGTTCGACTTCTTCAGTCTCAACTTAAAGCGGAAAGGCTTGCTTCATCTCAGCTCCGACTTGAAGTCAAAGATGCAATGAAGATGTCAGAGGACTGTCGTGCGCACCATCATGCCTTAAATCTAGTGTTGATGCATCTATCGTTGACACAACTGAGGTCTACTCAGCTTCTTTAGTTGTTTGGGGGGCCCAACCTGGCCAGGCCTAGTGCCTTCTGAAGTGCTCTTAGTTTTGTATATTCTTTTGTCGGCGCGTTTATTTGCACTGGCGGTGAACTTTGATGCCCAGTGGATGTAATATGTGTGATAGCCGTGATAGCCTAGCGTAAGTTGCTTGCTTATTTATTTCCTTGTTGTCTTGTTTATTTGTTTGCTTGTAGTCATTGTAATTCTTTTTCCGCGGTTTGCTAGTGGCTGCAATAACCTATTTTTTAAACTAGGCCACAATAACCATGGGATAATATTTACTGTAGTGACATTGGGCCTCCTACGGGCCGTAGAAACAGTGGGCCTTCTACGGGCTGTAGAAATAGTGGGCCTTCTATGGGCCGTAGAAAAAATGGGCCTTCTACGGGCCGTAGAAAAAATGGGCCTTCTACGGGCAGTATGATCGATTAGCCAAACATGGGCCAATAACAGGCCGCATTATGGCCGTAAACGGGCTAGAGTTGGAATCGTCTATTCATGGGCCGACCATAACGGGTCATCTTTAATAGGCCGTATTTGATGACGCTATGAAAACGGCCCAATGTATTAACGGACCACAAATGGGCCGACTGTAACCACGGGCTGAATTTGGCCCACAAGCAGAAAATGACAGTAACGGGTCATAAGTAAACGAATGCTGGAAATGAGCCCAAGAATAAATGGGCTCTGAGAAGGCCGAAAGATAACATGGGCTGGAAACGGCCCAACGGAATAACGGGCCATTAATGGGTATAAAGTTATACACTGTTCATTACGGGCCAGTTTCACCATGGGCCGTTAATGGGTGTAAAGTGATACACTGTTCATTACGGGCCAGTTTCACCATGGGCTGTTAATAGGCCAAGAGTTACATAGGGCCTCATATGGGCCGAAAGACGTCATGGGCCATACATGGGCCAGAAGTGAACATGGGCTGGAATCATATTGGGTGGCCCATATGACGCTGCTGGGCCTAATTCGGATAGGGCGTAACGGGCCTTGGGTTAGCGGGCTGTAAATGGGCTATATGCGAACATGCCGTTATCAAGCTTTACATGGGCCGGCCCGCCACCTTTGGACGAAGTCAAACGGGTCGGCCTTTTCACAGGAATGGGCCTCTATTGGGCCGTGCCACGTGTCGACGTATCATAGGTGCCTTCTGTCCAATGAGTGGATGACATCTGTCCCAACAATGAGCCGACACGTGTTTCCTCCAGCCAATGATGATTTTACACGTGGAAAATCCCCGTTGGTCGGGGCTGTTAACGGGTTATCGGATCCAAAACCCAACCCGATAGCTTAATGGCATTCCGTTACGGTGGATGCCACGTGTCCGTCACCCTTGACGAAAGCACTTCTGTGACGCGGGATTTATCGTCATGGAAGTGGACACTTCTGTGATGATAATTTTGGTAATGTCATGGAACACTTCTACGACAGCACAGGTATGACTATCTTGATTCTGTCATAAAATCGTCATGGATGTACATGCATGACAGAAAATGCGACCTACTGTGACAAACACGTATCATCATGGCAGTGTATTTTTTTTGTAGTGAAAGGGAAAACTCAATCCATTACAAGAGAGTAGAGGGGGTAAGAAACATCATAAGATCCAACTATAATAGCAAAGCTCGCGATACATCAAGATCGTATCACCTCAAGAACACGAGAGAGAGAGAGAGATCAAACACATAGCTACTGGTACATACCCTCAGCCCCGAGGGAGAACTACTCCCTCCTCATCATGGAGAGCACCGGGATGATGAAGATGGCCACCGGAGAAGGATTCCCCCTCCGGCAGGGTGCCGGAACGGGTCTAGATTGGTTTTTGGTGGCTACGAAGGCTTCTAGCGACAGAACTCCTGATCTATTGTGCTCCTCGATAGTTTTAGGGTATATGGATATATATAGGCGGAAGAAATACATCAGGGGAGCCACGAGGGGCCCACGAGGGTGGAGGGCGCGCCCCCTGCCTCGTGCTCTCCTCGTTGATCCCCTAACGTGCACTCCAAGTCTCATGTATTGCTTTCTTTCCAAAAATAACTTTTCCAAAGGTTTCATTCCGTTTGGACTCCGTTTGATATTCCTTTTCTGCGGAACACTGAAACAAGGGGAAAACAGAAACTGGCACTGGGCTCTGGGTTAATAGGTTAGTCCCAAAAATCATATAAAATAGCATATAAATGCATATAAAACATCCAAGGTTGATAATATAATAGCATGGAACAATCAAAAATTATAGATACGTTGGAGACGTATCAGCATCCCCAAGCTTAATTCCTGCTCGTCCTCGAGTAGGTAAATGATAAAAACAGAATTTTTTATGTGGAATGCTACCTGACATATTTCTCTAAGTATTTCTCTTCATTTTCGCATGAATGTTAAGATCCATAAGATTCAAGACAAAAGTTTAATATTGACATAAAAATAGTAATACTTCAAGCATACTAACAAAGCAATTATGTCTTCTCAAAATAACATTGCCAAAGAAAGTTGTCCCTACAAAATCATATAGTCTGTCTATGCTCTATCTTCACCACACAAAATATTTAAATCATGCACAACCCCGATGACAAGCCAAGCAATTGTTTCATACTTTTGATGTTCTCAAACTTTTTCAATCTTCACGCAATACATGAGTGTGAGCCATGGACATAGCACTATAGGTGGAATAGAATGGTGGTTGTGGAGAAGACAAAAAGGACAAGATAGTCTCGCATCAACTAGGCGTATCAACGGGCTATGGAGATGCCCATCAATAGATATCAATGTGAATGAGTACGGATTGCCATGCAACGGATGCACTAGAGCTATAAATGTATGAAAGCTCAACAAAAGAAACTAATGGGTGTGCATCCAACTCGCTTGCTCACGAAGAGCTAGGGCATTTTGAGGAAGCCCATCATTGGAATATACAAGCCAACTTCTATAATGAAAGATTCCCACTATTATATGAAAGTGACAACATAGGAGACTCTCTATCATGAAAATCATGGTGCTACTTTGAAGCACAAGTGTGGTAAAAGGATAGTAGCATTTCCCCTTCTCTCTTTTTCTCTCATTTTTTTATTTTTATTTTTTTGGGCCTTTTCCCTCTTTTTTATGGCCTCTTTTTTTCTTTTTCTTTTATTTTTCGTCCGGAGTCTCATCCCGACTTATGGGGGAATCATAGTCTCCATCATCCTTTCCTCACTGGGACAATGATCTAATAATGATGATCATCACACTTTTATTTACTTACGACTCAAGAATTACAACTCGATACTTAGAACAAGATATGACTCTATATGAATGCCTCCGGCGGTGTACTGGGGTGTGCAATGATTCAAGAGTGACATGTATGAAAGAATTATGAACGGTGGCTTTGCCACAAATACGATGTCAACTGCATTATCATGCAAAGCAATATGACAATGATGGAGCGTGTCATAATAACGGAACAGTGGAAAGTTGCATGGCAATATATCTCGAAATGGCTATGGAAATGCCATAATAGGTAGGTATGGTGGCTGTTTAGAGGAAGGTATATGGTGGGTGTAAGGTACCGGCGAAAGTTGCATGGTACTAGAGAGGCTAGCAATGGTGGAAGGGTGAGAGTGCGTATAATCCATGGACTCAACATTAGTCATAAAGAACTCACATACTTATTGCAAAAATCTATTAGTTATTGAAACAAAGTACTACGTGCATGCTCCTAGGGGGATAGATTGGTAGGAAAAGACCATCGCTTGTCCCCAACCGCCACTCATAAGGAAGACAATCAATAAATAAATCATGCTCCGACTTCATCACATAACGGTTCACCATACGTGCATGCTACGGGAATCACAAACTTTAACACAAGTATCTCTCAAATTCACAACTACTCAACTAGCATGACTCTAATATCACCATCTTCATATCTCAAAACAATTATCAAGCATCAAACTTCTCATAGTATTCAATGCACTTTATATGATTTTTTTTATTATATCCCCCTTGGATGCCCATCATATTAGGACTAGTTTCATAACCAAAGCAAACTACCATGCTGTTTAGGACTCTCAAAATAATATAAGTGAAGCACGAGAGTTCATCTATTTCTTCAAAATAAAACCACCACCGTGCTCTAAAAAGATATGAGTGAAGCACTAGAGCAACAACAAACTACTCCGAAAGATATAAGTGAAGATCAATGAGTAGCCGAATAATTATGCAACTATATGAAGACTCTCTAATATTTAAGAATTTCAGATCTTGGTATTTTATTCAAGCAGCAAGCAAAACTAAATAAAATAAAATGACGCTCCAAGCAAAACACATATCTTGTGGTAAATAAAAATATAGCTCCAAGTAAAGTTACCGATGAATGAAGACGAAAGAGGGGATGCCTTCCGGGGCATCCCCAAGCTTAGGATTTTGGTTGTCCTTGAATATTACCTTGGGGTGACTTTGGCATCCCCAAGCTTAGGCTCTTGCCACTCCTTATTCCATAGTCCAATGAATCTTTACCCAAAACTTGAAAACTTCACAACACAAAACTTAACAGAAAACTCGTAAGCTCCGTTAGCGAAAGAAAACAAAACACCACTTCAAGGTACTATAATGAACTAATTCTTTATTTATATTGGTGTTAAAACTACTGCATTCCAACTTCTCTATGGTTTATAAACTCTTTTACTAGCCATATATTCATCAAAATAAGTAAACAACACATGAAAAACAGAATCTATCAAAAACAGAACAGTCTGTAGTAATCTGGATCAAACGTATACTTCTGGAACCCCAAAAATTCTAAATTAAATTGCTGGACGTGAGGAATTTATCTATTAATCATCTTAAAAAAGAATTAACTAAATATCCCTTTCCAATAAAAAATGGCAGCAATTCTCGTGAGCGCTAAAGTTTCTGTTTTTTACAGCAAGATCAACAAGATTTCCCCAAGTCTTCCCAACGGTTCTACTTGGCACAAACACTAATTAAAACATAAAAAACTCAATCATAACAGAGACTAGATAAATTATTTATTACTAAACAGGATCAAAAATCAAGGAACAAAAAGAAAGTTGGGTTGCCTCCCAACAAGCGCTATCGTTTAACGCCCCTAGCTAGGCATGATGATTTCAATGATGCTCACATAAAAGATAAGAATTGTAACATAAAGAGAGCATCTTGAAGAATATGACTAGCACATTTAATTCTAACCCACTTCCTATGCATACAGATTTTGTGAGCAAACAACTTGTGGGAACAAGAATCAACTTGCATAGGAAGGTAAAGCAAGCATAACTTCAAAATTTTAAGCACATAGAGAGGAGACTTGATATTATTGCAATTCCTACAAGCATATGTTCCTCCTTCATAATAATTTTAAGTAGCATCATGAATGAATTCAACAATATAACTATCACACAAAGCATTCTTTTCATGATCTACAAGCATAGAAATTTTATTACTCTCCACACAAGCAAAATTCTTCTCATGAATAATAGTGGGAGCAAACTCAACAAAATAATTATCATGTGAGGCATAATCCAATTGAAAATAAAATCATGATGACAAGTTTCATGGATATCATTATTCTTTATAGAATACAAGTCATCACAATAATCATCATAGATAGCAACTTTGTTCCATAATCAATTGGAACCTCTTCCAGAATAGGGGATTCATCACAAAATAAAGTCATGACCTCTCCAAATCCACTTTCATCAATATAATAATCATAAATAGGAGGCATGCTTTCATCATAATAAATTTGCTCATCAAAACTTGGGGGACAAAAAATATCATCTTCATCAAACATAGCTTCCCCAAGCTTGTGGCTTTGCATACCATTAGTATCATGGATATTCAAGGAATTCATACTAACAACATTGCAATCATGCTCATCATTCAAATATTTAGTGCCAAACATTTTAATGCATTCTTCTTCTAACACTTTGGCACAGTTTTCCTTTCCATCATACTCATGAAAGATATTAAAAAGATGAAGCATATGAGGCAAACTCAATTCCATTTTTTTGTAGTTTTCTTTTATAAACTAAACTAGTGCTAAAACAAGAAAAAAGATTCGATTGCAAGATCTAAAGATATACCTTCAAGCGCTAACCTCCCCGGCAACGGCGCCAGAAAAGAGCTTGATGTCTACTACACAACCTTCTTCTTGTAGACGTTGTTGGGACTCCAAGTGCAGAGGTTTGTAGGACAGTAGAAAATTTCCCTCAAGTAGATGACCTAAGGTTTATCAATCCGTAGGAGGCATAGGATGAAGATGGTCTCTCTGAAGCAACCCTGCAACCAAATAACAAAGAGTCTCTTGTGTCCCCAACACACCCAATACATTGGTAACTTATATAGATGCGCTAGTTCGGCGAAGAGATGGTGATACAAGTGCAATATGGATAGCAGATAAAGGTATTTGTAATCTGAAAATATAAAGACAGCAAGGTAACTAATGATAAAAGTGAGCACAAACGGTATTGCAATGCTAGGGAACAAGGCCTAGGGTTCATACTTTCACTAGTGCACGTTCTCTCAACAATAATAACATAATTGGATCACATAACTATCCCTCAACATGCAACAAAGAGTCACTCCAAAGTCACTAATAGCGGAGAACGAACGAAGAGATTATGGTAGGGTACGAAACCACCTCAAAGTTATTCTTTCCAACCAATCCGTTGGGCTATTCCTATAAGTGTCACAAACAGCCCTAGAGTTCGTACTAGAATAACACCTTAAGACACAAATCAACCAAAACCCTAAGGTCACCTAGATACTCCAATGTCACCTCAAGTATCCGTGGGTATGACTATACGATATGCATCACACAATCTCAGATTCATCTATTCAACCAACACATAGACCCTCAAAGAGTGCCCCAAAGTTTCTATCGGAGAGTCAAGATGAAAACGTGTGCCAACCCCTATGCATAGGTTCATGGGCGGAACCCGCAAGTTGATCACCAAAACATACATCAAGTGGATCAATGGAATACCCCATTGTCACCACGGGTATCCCACGCAAGACATACATCAAGTGTTCTCAAATCCTTAAAGACTCAATCCGATAAGATAACTTCAAAGGGAAAACTCAATCCATTACAAGAGAGTAGAGGGGGGAAGAAACATCATAAGATCCAACTATAATAGCAAAGCTCACGATACATCAAGATCGTATCACCTCAAGAACACGAGAGAGATAGAGAGAGATCAAACACATAGCTACTGGTACATACTGTAGCGACCCGACCCGAATGGATCAAGTGCTCTGTGCTCAGGTGTCATCCCTGGATCAGTAATGCTGACACCACACAGTACATCGAAGGATTTATAGCAGAGTGGCAGTCACACACTTATTACATCGTTGTCTCAAAGAGAACTAATTACAATAAATATGGCTTAAGGCCATATTGTGTCGAAAACAGCGGAAGACTCGGAAGATAAATGGGTCCATCAACTCCAACGGCATCACTGAGTATAGGGCCACGACCTAAAAGCACTTTACTCGTCGTCTGAAAAGTCTGCAACATGAGAAGTTGCAGCCCGAAAACGGGTCAGCACATGGAATATGCTGGCAATGTAACACATAGAGAGTAATGGAATGAAACAGCTATACTATATGCATATATGGCTGGTGGAAAGCTCTATGGTTATAGTTTTGCGTAAAGCCAGTTTTTCCCTACTGCAAAGGAATAAATTCATTTAACTATCATGGTGGTTGTGAAACATCGAGAATGGTTGACAGCATTCAGATCCCAATTAAGTAATTAAAACCCAACAACATTAATTAGAAGTAACATGATGAGATTCACATGATATTCAAGTACTAGATACTCAAGTTGTCCATAACCGGGGACACGGCTAATCATGATTAGTTTGTACACTCTGCAGAGGTTTGCGCACTTTTCCCACAAGACTCGATCGCCTCCATTTGGTTTCTCGCACTACCTGGTGTTTGAGAAGACGGATGACCGAGACACAGTCTTTCAGAAGCGCTAGCACCTTACGTGTGGGTAGACCGGTACACCTACTTCCCCTACATCTGCTAGTCTACCCGTAAGAGTTCGCACGACTTAATCAACTATGCCAGAGCCCATAATGGCTTGTGGCTGCACACGTAAGTTTCTAGTTTGAAAGATCTTATGATCCCTTTGAGCCTGGGTGGCGGTCCAAAATAAAACAGGCAAGTCCTGATAGACATCAGGTGCCTCAATCCACCCAGATGTGTGTTTAAGTTGCCACCTTAGATAAACCATTAAAATTAATAAACTCACATCTGTCATGGATATCACTCACCCAATCCACGTCTACTAGCATAGCATGGCATAATAAGCAAACGTAGAAGTAACTCCCAAAGGTTTCATAATAATACAGGTAATAGGTACTACCTCATCTACTTCCCATCCCACAATTTAATTAGATCATAATCCTGCAACATGTGAAGATTGATCTAATGCAATAAAATATGGGTTGTAGAAAAGGTATGATCAAAGTGTTACTTGCCTTGCTGATGATCCGCGAGACCTAGGGTTTCGAAGTAACAAGCGGCGCAATCCGGGTGATCTATCGCAGACAAACAACAAGCACACAATAAGAAGTCATCTAATGCACAGGTAAAACTCGAACAAGAGAATGAACCAGAAAGTTCAACTTAAGAACTCCGATTGCAAAGAAAGAAAGAACCGAACAAAGGAACAGAAAACAAACGGTGGAAGAAAACAACTCGGTTCTAGCAAGTTGAAACTAGGTCAAATTTTACCGTAGCAAAAACTTGTTCAAGTTGATTAGATGGAACGGCGGTTTCGAAACGAAACTCCAGGCGCTTGAATCACTTGATTCCGATAAACGAGCGAGAAGAAAGACTAGAACGAAGATCGGATCTGAGATCACGATCGCGGAATAAATCCGACGAAAAGAAAAAGAAGAACGATTAAACGAACGGGCGTCGTTAACCGGGGAAAATCGGTGATCACGTTTGCTGAGACGAACGGTCCGAAAGAAGAACGAAAACTGATCTAGGGTTTTCAGAGAAAAAGACCGAAACGAAAAACCGATCTAGAAACCGGAAAGAAAACGAATCGGAAGAGAAGAAAAGAATCGGAAAGAAAACGGAACGGTTCTTTAGGAAAAACCGGACCGGGGGGAGAAAAAGAGACGCGGCGCGGGACAACCTCGGCGAGGTTCCAGCAAGGGGCTCCGGCGAACGGCGGCGTTGGGCGGCAGCGGCGATGCACAAGGGTGGCGCGCGTGGGTGAGGGGCGGCGGCGGCGGTGGTGAGGGGCGCGGGGTGGGGCGCGGCTTGGGGAGGCGCGGGGTGGTGTGGGGCTTGGGGTTTGATTTGATGTTTTGGAGGGGGGTGTGGGGGTATTTATATAGGTGAGGGGAGGGGTTTTCTTGGGGTAGGGGACAAGAAATAGAGTAGGAAAAGGAAAACGAAACAAAGGAAAAAGGGCTAGCCTAGAGTCCTTCTAGGACTCGGCTAAGAGGCGAGGCGGCGGCTGCCTGGCGCTGCGCCTGGTGCTGGCGCACGCGTGCAGCTAGGGAGGCGGCCGGCTGGCTGGGCCTTTGGCCCGGCTGGCCTGGCTCTCTTTTTTTTAAAAGATTACACGCGCAGAAAAACAAAAGAAAGAAAATCTAAACGACCTCCAAAATTCCTGAAGTCAATTTTCTCCAACTCCTAAAAATGAGCCGAACAAAATGAACTTTACTCCGGACCTAAAATGCAATTTTTGAAAACGTGCATTTTTCCCTATCCAAATAAAAAGCAAACAAAACTCCGGCAAAACCAAAATTGATCTATTTATTAAATCTTCATTTTTCCTAAATTTGGGAAAGTCATATTATTCCCTCTCTCATTTATTTTGACACCGGAAAAATAATTGAAGATAAAATAAATAAATAAAATGATCCTCTTTTCAAATTCGAGAAAACTCTCAAATATGAAAATAACGAAATCTCCAACTCTCTCCGTGGGTCCTTGAGTTGCGTGAAATTTCTAGGATCAACCAAAATGCATGAAAATATGATATGCATGATGATCTAGTGTATAACATTCCAAATTGAAAATTTGGGATGTTACAAACCTACCCCCCTTAAGATGAATCTCGCCCTCGAGATTCGGGCTGGCTAGAAAATAGGTGAGGGTGGTCCTTGAGCAAATCTTCTTCTCTTTCCCAGGTGGCTTCATCCTCTGAGTGGTGGTTCCACTGAACTTTGCAAAACTTGATAACCTTGCTGCGGGTAACTCTGCTGGCATAATCGAGAATCTTGACTGGCTTCTCCTCATACGTTAAGTCGTCCTTCAACTGAATTGCTTCGAGTGGCACGGTATCTCTTAGCGGTACCTCTGCCATTTCGGCGTGACATTTCTTCAGCTGAGAAACATGGAATACATCATGAACTCCTGACAGTCCCTCTGGTAATTCCAACTTATAAGCGACTTCTCCCACGCGTTGCAAAATCTTATATGGTCCAACAAAATGCGGGGCTAACTTTCCTTAACTCCAAAGCGCTTAACTCCTCGAAGTGGGGATACTTGAAGATAAACTCTGTCTCTGGTTTCGTAAACTGTCTCCTTGCGTTTAGAATCTGCGTAGCTCTTCTGCCTGGACTGGGCTACCTTGAGCCTATCGCGAATCAACTTAACTTTCCATTCAGGCTCCTTAATCAAATCTGGTCCAAAGAACTGACGGTCTCCAACTTCGTCCCATGACAACGAGGTCCTGCACCTCCTTCCGTATAAAGCTTCGAAAGGTGCCATCTTCAAACTGGTTTGGTAACTGTTGTTATAAGAAAACTCCGCATACGGCAAGTTATCGTCCCAACTAGATCCATAATCTAGCGCACAAGCTCTCAGCATACTTCCAAAATTTGATTGACTCTCTCGGTCTGTCCATCTATCTGCGGATGGAAAGTTGTGCTGAACTCTAGTCTGGTTCCTAAAGTTTCATGCAACTGATTCCAAAACCTTGAGGTAAATTGGGTTCCTCTATCTGATATGATACTCCTCGAAACTCCATGCAAACAAATGATCCTAGTCATGTATATCTTTGCCAACTTAGCACTGGTGTAGGTGGTCTTAACTGGGATGAAATGTGCTACCTTCGTCAAACGATCAACTACTACCCATATCGAGTCATAGCCTGCTTTCGTCCTGGGTAGTCCTGTGATAAAATCCATGCCTATCTTATCCCACTTCCATTCGGGTATCGGCAATGGTTGTAACAATCCTGCTGGCTTCTGATGCTCTGCCTTTACTCTCTGACATACGTCACAAACTGTTACATATGCTGCAATATCCTTCTTCATTCCGGTCCACCAGAATGTTTCCTTCAAATCCAAATACATCTTGGTATTCCCTGGGTGAATCGAATACGGTGAATCATGTGCCTCTTGCAAAATCAACTTCCTGATCTCCGGGTCATTGGGCACATAAACACGGTCCTCAAACCATAGGGTATCGTGCTCATCCTCACGAAATCCCTTTGCTTTTCCTTCACTCAATTTCTCTTTTATAGAAACAATCTCCTTGTCGGATTTCTGAGCTTCTCTGATTTTATTCATCAATGTTGACTGAATCTCCAATGCTGCTACATAGACTCTCAGAACTATTTCCAAACATAGCTCATGAAGGTTTTCTGATAACTCCTTTGGTACTTCTCCCGTCATTAGAGTATTGACATGGCTCTTACGGCTCAATGTGTCAGCTACTACATTAGCTTTTCCGGGATGGTAATGCAATCTCATATCATAATCCTTGATGAGCTCCAACCATCTCCTTTGTTTGAGGTTCAACTCCTTCTGAGTGAAAATGTACTTCAAACTCTTGTGATCCATGTACACCTCACAATGATTTCCAATGAGGAAATGTCTCCACGTTTTCAATGCATGCACTACGGCTGCTAATCTCCAAATCATGCGTGGCATAATTCAACTCATGAGGCTTCAGTTGTCGTGAAGCATACAAAACAACTCTTCCTTCCTGCATAAGCACTGCTCCAAGTCCTCGACGTGAAGCGTCGCAATACACCTCATAATCCTTGGTCTGGTCTGGCAAAATCAATACTGGTGAGGTAACCAAGCGTTTCTTCAACTCCTGGAAACTAGCCTCACACTCCTCAGTCCATTTGAACTTAGTGTCCTTCTTCAACAACTCAGTCATAGGCTTTGCAATCTTTGAAAAGTTCTCAATGAATCTCCGGTAGTATCCTGCGAGTCCAAGAAAACTCCGGATCTCTCCAACTGTCGTTGGTGCTTCCCATTCGGTTATGGTCTCAACCTTTGTGGGGTCAACTGCTATACCTTCTCCGGATATAACGTGTCCGAGGAATCCAACTTCCTTCAACCAAAACTCACATTTGCTGAATTTGGCGTATAACTGGTGTTCCCTTAATTTCTCCAAAACCAAACGCAATGTTCCTTATGCTCCTCTTCATTCTTCGAATATACCAGAATATCATCAATGAACACTACGACGAACTTATCCAAAAACTCCATAAACACTTTGTTCATCAGGTTCATAAAATAGGCGGGTGCGTTAGTCAATCCAAATGACATAACGGTATTACTCATACAGTCCATATCTCGTGGTGAATGATGTCTTAGGTATGCCCTGCTCTCGAATCTTCAATTGATGGTACCCTGATCGTAAATCGATCTTGGAAAACACTTTAGCTCCTTGCAACCGATCAAACAGATCATTGATCATTGGAAGTGGGTACTTATTCTTGATGGTTACTTCATTCAATCCCCGATAATCTACAACCATCCTTAATGATCCATCCTTCTTGTCCACTAGAAGTACGGGTGATCCCCAAGGCGAAGAACTTGGGCGAATGTAACCTTTATCCAGTAACTCCTTAATCTGATTCTTAATTTCCACCAAATCCTTTGCTGGCATCCGGTATGGTCGCTTCGATATTGGGCCTGTACCTGGCAATAACTCAATCAAAAACTCAATGTCTCTATCCAGTGGCATGCCTGGCAATTCCTCAGGGAATACCTCAGGAAAATCCTTTACCACTGGTACTTCTTCTTGCACAACTCCTGTTAGGCAGTTTACTTGTGTCATGTTTGGCACATGCCGGGATACATACTTGATCCTTCTTCCTTCTAGTGTGGTAAGCAAAATTGTCTTACTGGCACAATCGATGTTTCCTCCATACATCGACATCCAATCCATACCAAGAATCACATCCAGACCTTGGGATTCCAAAATAATTAAATCCGTTAGGAAAACATGCCTTCCTATACTTAATGGCACTTGGAAACATCCTTGTCTGGCCATGTACTCTGCTCCTGGTGAGCTTACTAGCATAGGTGTCCTAAGAGCTTGGGTTGGAGGCATCTGAGGGTTTAGAGGAGACGAGATTTAAGAATAGAGGGAGGTCTAAAGGGAAAACACTACCCCAATGCACATGAGCCAATGCACACAAAATCACTTCATTCAGTCAAACAAGGGCTTACAAATGGTCTAACTATCGCAAAAGTGCTCGAACTATAATGTTTACATGGGGAAATACTACTACTATCTGGTGGTCATCTAGAAATTTGAACCGGTGGAAGACTCCATGATATCTGCTCCAGCTTCGTCTTCAAAGTCGGGTTCACTTGGATCCGAATCGGTGTCGTCGATGATGATGTAGTTGTCCGGACATGCGATGTACTCGTCTTCCTCCTGGGATGCTAACTTCCTCTTGAGTTCTTCAATCTCCTGCTTAAGATCACCATTGTGTCTTGCTAGAGCTATGATTTCGTCCATGTAGTCTTTGCGTGTAGACTTCAGTTCTCCTTCTAGCTCGATGATCCTTGCCTTTGCATTCTTCAACTCTATCATATCATTGCACATCTGGTTCTTGTGACGTTGAATGTGCTGGTTTAACTCCTAGATGAAAGATGCAATGGATCTATCCTTCTTGGTGCTGACTAACTCCCATTGTTCATCTCGGCGTCCGCAAATCTGGTAGATAGTGTCCTTGAGGTCTTCTTGGTAAACTTCTCCAATGCGTCCTATGGTGATATGAGTTGCCATGCTCCTTCCCAGACTCCAGGTTGGTGCATTGAAAACACTATCTATGGGCTTCGTGATTGGCGCGAATGTCCTTCCCGGAACATGAGCTTGAATCTTCCAGCGCTCCTCTTCAGGCAGAGTGGCGTTGAAAGTTCCCGTGAAGCTTGGTAATCCAATGTTCAGGTACTTGGTGACTTCCTTCAGGTGAAATCCAAATGGTATGCCTTCATCCGGTTGAGCGTACTTAATCTTCGCGTTCGTCATCCTAAAAGAGTAGAAAAGATGAGGATTTAGAAAATAAGAAGAGAATAGTGATCTATGGCTTCAACTTAGTGGTCGTGTCCTACAGTCAGCGTGTGCTCTGATACCATTCTCTGTAGCGACCCGACCCGAATGGATCAAGTGCTCTGTGCTCAGGTGTCATCCCTGGATCAGTAATGCTGACACCACACAGTACATCGAAGGATTTATAGCAGAGTGGCAATCACACACTTATTACATCGTTGTCTCAAAGAGAACTTATTACAATAAATATGGCTTAAGGCCATATTGTGTCGAAAACAGCGGAAAACTCGGAAGATAAATGGGTCCATCAACTCCAACGGCATCACTGAGTATAGGGCCACGAACTAAAAGCACTTTACTCATCGTCTGAAAAGTCTGCAACATGAGAAGTTGCAGCCCGAAAACGGGTCAGCACATGGAATATGTTGGCAATGTAACACATAGAGAGTAATGGAATGAAACAGCTATACTATATGCATATATGGCTGGTGGAAAGCTCTATGGTTACAGTTTTGCGTAAAGCCAGTTTTTCCCTACTGCAAAGGAATAAATTCATTTAACTATCATGGTGGTTGTGAAACATCGAGAATGGTTGACAGCATTCCGATCCCAATTAAGTAATTAAAACCCAACAACATTAATTAGAAGTAACATGATGAGATTCACATGATATTCAAGTACTAGATACTCAAGTTGTCCATAACCGGGGACACGGCTAATCATGATTAGTTTGTACACTCTGCAGAGGTTTGCGCACTTTTCCCACAAGACTCGATCGCCTCCGTTTGGTTTCTCGCACTACCTAGTGTTTGAGAAGACGGATGACCGAGACACAGTCTTTCAGAAGTGCTAGCACCTTACGTGTGGGTAGACCGGTACACCTACTTCCCCTACATCTGCTAGTCTACCCGTAAGAGTTCGCACGACTTAATCAACTATGCCAGAGCCCATAATGGCTTGTGGCTGCACACGTAAGTTTCTAGTTTGAAAGATCTTATGATCCCTTTGAGCCTGGGTGGCGGTCCAAAATAAAACAGGCAAGTCCTGATAGACATCAGGTGCCTCAGTCCACCCAGATGTGTGTTTAAGTTGCCACCTTAGATAAACCATTAAAATTAATAAACTCACATCTGTCATGGATATCACTCACCCAATCCACGTCTACTAGCATAGCATGGCATAATAAGCAAACGTAGAAGTAACTCCCAAAGGTTTCATAATAATACAGGTAATAGGTACTACCTCATCTACTTCCCATCCCACAATTTAATTAGATCATAATCATGCAATGTGTGAAGATTGATCTAATGCAATAAAACATGGGTTGTAGAAAAGGTATGATCAAAGTGTTACTTGCCTTGCTGATGATCCGCGAGACCTAGGGTTTCAAAGTAACAAGCGGCGCAATCCGGGTGATCTATCGCAGACAAACAACAAGCACACAATAAGAACTCATCTAATGCACAGGTAAAACTCGAACAAGAGAACGAACCAGAAAGTTCAACTTAAGAACTCTGGTTGCAAAGAAAGAAAGAACCGAACAAAGAAACAGAAAACAAACGGCGGAAGAAAACAACTCGTTTCTAGCAAGTTGAAACTAGGTCAAATTTTACCGTAGCAAAAACTTGTTCAAGTTGATTAGACGGAACAGCGGTTTCGAAACGAAACTCCAGGCGCTTGAATCACCTGATTCCGATAAACGAGCGAGAAGAAAGACTAGAACGAAGATCGGATCTGAGATCACGATCGCGGAATAAATTCGACGAAAAGAAAAAGAAGAACGATTAAACAAACGGGCGTCGTTAACCGGGGAAAATCGGTGATCACGTTCGCTGAGACGGACGGTCCGAAAGAAGAACGAAAACCGATCTAGGGTTTTCGCAGAAAAAGACCAAAACGAAAAACCGATCTAGAAACCGGAAAGAAAACGAATCGGAAGAGAAGAAAAGAATAGGAAAGAAAACGGAACGGTTCTTTAGGAAAAACCGGACCGGGGGGAGAAAAAGAGACGCGGCGCGGGACAACCTCGGCAAGGTTCCAGCGAGGGGCTCCGGCGAACGGCGGCGTTGGGCGGCGGCGGCGATGCACAAGGGTGGCGGCGTGGGTGAGGGGTGGCGGCGGCGGTGGTGAGGGGCGCGGGGTGGGGCGCGGCTTGGGGAGGCGCGGGGTGGTGTGGGGCTTGGGGTTTGATTTGATGTTTTGGAGGGGGTGTGTGGGGGTATTTATATAGGTGAGGGGAGGGGTTTTCTTGGGGTAGGGGACAAGAAATAGAGTAGGAAAAGGAAAACGAAACAAAGGAAAAAGGGCTAGCCTAGAGTCCTTCTAGGACTCGGCTAAGAGGCGAGGCGGCGGCTGCCTGGCGCTGCGCCTGGCGCTGGCGCACGCGCGTAGCTGGGGAGGCGGCCGGCTGGCTGGGCCTTTGGCCCGGCTGGCCTGGCTCTCTTTTTTTTTAAACGGTTACGCGCGCAGAAAAACAAAAGAAAGAAAATCTAAACGAACTCCAACATTCCTGAAGTAAATTTTCTCCGACTCCTAAAAATGAGCCGAACAAAAATGAACTTTACTCCGGACCTAAAATGCAATTTTTGAAAATGCACATTTTTCCCTATCCAAATAAAAAGCAAACAAAACTCCGGGAAAACCAAAATTGATCTAGTTATTAAATCTTCATTTTTCCTAAATTTGGGAAAGTCATATTATTCCCTCTCTCATATATTTTGACACCGGAAAAATAATTGAAGATAAAATAAATAAATCAAATGATCCTCTTTTCAAATTCGAGAAAACTCTCAAATATGAAAACAACGAAATCTCCAACTCTCTCCGTGGGTCCTTGAGTTGCGTGAAATTTCTAGGATCAACCAAAATGCATGAAAATATGATATGCATGATGATCTAGTGTATAACATTCCAAATTGAAAATTTGGGATGTTACACATACCCTTAGCCCCGAGGCAGAACTACTCCCTCCTCGTTATGGAGAGCACCGGGATGATGAAGAAGCCCACCGGAGAAGGATTCCCCCTCCAGCGGGGTGCCGGAACGGGTCTAGATTGGTTTTCAGTGGCTACGGAAGCTTCTGGCGGCGGAACTCCTGATTTATTGTGCTCCTCGATAGTTTTAGGGTATATGGATATATATAGGCGGAAGAAATACATCAGGGGAGCCACGAGGGGCCCACGAGGGTGGAGGGCGCGCCCCCCTGCCTCGTGCTCTCATTGTTGATCCCCTGACATGCACTCCAAGTCTCCTGTATTGCTTTCTTTCCAAAAATAACTTTTCCGAAGGTTTCATTCCATTTGGACTCCGTTTTATATTCCTTTTCTGCGGAACACTGAAACAAGGGGAAAACAGAAACTGGCACTGGGCTCTAGGTTAATAGGTTAGTCCCAAAAATCATATAAAATAGCATATACATGCATATAAAACATCCAAGTTGATAATATAATAGCATGGAACAATGAAAATTATAGATACGTTGGAGACGTATCAACCAGCCCGTCAATGCTACGAGGATGGTCGCTGGCGCGGGCACGGGGATGGGAGCTGGGATGGGAGCGGGGGCAGCAACCGCCGTGGCCAGCTCGTTCTGGGCCATGTCCATGAGGCCCCATTCCTCCTTATTTTCTATCTCCTCCGGCCCGGAGTCGACTTCACCAAACTTGAAGACTAGTGGCAGATGATCATTCTGCGCCATGGTGGTGGAGGTCTGCGGGCGGGGGGGGGGGAATGGGAGGCAAACAGTAAGGCCGCCCATATTAAATAGCGGCTCAGGCGCCATTAATGGAGAGGAAGGCGGGCGGCCATGGAAGTCAAAGGGCTCGCTTCCCAGTGAGCCTGCGCAGCGTACAGCTCGCACGCTTCCCGGTCAGCCTGCGCATTGGAGGATGGCTTGCACGCCTCTTGGTCAGCCTGTGCACCGGACTGCGCTCGCATGCCTCCCTTTTAGTCAAGGTCAAGCAGCTGTCCGCACGACACCTCCTACAGCCATTAAATCCAAGGCACGTGGCATCACGTGAATGGTTACAGAACGCACGCGGTTTGAATTATACAAATGTTTGAGATATTAAAGTGGCAGCTATTTTTTCAAAATGCCTTTGTTGGCTGTCATTATTCAAGTGCACCTTCTCTCAAAATGGACACGAAAATACCAAATCATGTCGGGTGCCATTCCATGATAGCATGCCAAGTTTCATGAATTTCACACGAGTTTTGGATTTACTAGAATTTAAAAACTAGGCATCTCAATGTTTTGTCGGCAATCAACGGTACCCTGGTGTTTGAAATTCATTCCCATTTCTTGCATGGGACCTAAGCATGCACCCAAGGACACATATTTCATTTTTAAACCAATTTATATATACTGGAGCATGTGCATGTAGTTCAAATTTGAATTATGCACATAAATGCATTGAAAACTCAGTTAATGCATATAAATGTCCAAAAGAAACCCAAAAAATCACAAAAATTGACACGACGCTCCCGTTGTTCTATGTTGACACGAGAAATTTTTTGGAATCAATAATAGGCAGTCGATATCGTTTCGTCCCCAAAGGTGGGACGTTCCCTACCAAAAACCATGATGCTTGTTGTGAGAAGCTCTGGTTTGTGAGAAGCATATACTCAAACCTGCCCCAAACAGGACAAAAATTTTACCACAGCATGTTGATGCCGCTCCATGAAATCATGCCAAGTTTCAGGAACTTCAGATGAGTTTTGGATTTACTAGAATTTAAAAACAAGGCATCTCAATGTTTTGCCGGCAATCAACGGTGCCCTGGTGTTTGAAATCCATTCCCATTTCTTGCATGGGACCTAAGCATGCACCCAAGGACACATATTTGATTTTTCAACCAATTTATATGCACTGGAGCATGTGCATGTAGTTCAAATTTGAATTATGCACATAAATGCATTGAAAACTCAATTAATGCATTAAAATGTCCAAACGAACCCAAAAAAATCCCAAAAAATGACAAAACACTCCTGTTGTTCTATGTTGACACGAGAAATTTTTTGAAAGCAATAAGGGGCAATGGATATTGTTTCGTCCCCAAAGGTGGGACGTTCCCTACCGAAACTATCATGCTTGTTGTGAGAAGCTCTGGTTTGTGAGAAGCATATACCCGAACCTGCCCCAAATGGGACAAATTTTTTAACACATCATGTTGATGTCGCTCCATGATAGCTTGCCAAGTTTCATCAATTTCACATGAGTGTTGGATTTACTAGAATTTAAAAACCAGGCATCTCAACGTTTTGCCGGCAATCAACAGTGCCCTGGTGTTTGAATTTCATTCCCATCTCTTGCATGGGACCTAGAAATTCACCCAAGGACACATATTAGATTTTTCAACCAACCTTAGTGCATTAGAGCATGTGCATGTAGTTCAAATTTGAATTATGCACATAAATGCATTGAAAACTCAGTTAATGCATAAAAATGTCCAAACGAACCCCGAAAAATCCCAAAAATTGACACAACACTCCTGTTGTTCTATGTTGACACGAGAAATTTTTTGAAAGCAATAAGAGGCAATGGATATCGTTTTGTCCCCAAAGGTGGGCCGTCCCCTACCGAAACCATCATGCTTGTTGCGAGAAGCTCTGGTTTGTGAGAAGCATATACTCGAATGTGCCCCAAATGGGAAAAAGTTAACACGGCATGTTGATGCCGCTCCATGATAGCATGCCAAGTTTCGTGAATTTCATATGAGTTTTGGATTTACTAGAATTTAAAAACCAGGCATCTCAACGTTTTGCCGGCAATCAACAGTGCCCTGGTGTTTGAATTTCATTCCCATCTCTTGCATGGGACCTAGAAATTCACCCAAGGACACGCATGTGATTTTTCAACCAACCTTAGTGCATTGGAGCATGTGCTTGTAGTTCAAATTTGAATTATGCACATAAAATGCCTAGAAAACCTTGTTAATGCATAAAAAGGCCAAACGAACCCGAAAAATTCCAAGATTGAACACAACACTCCTGTTGTTCTATGTTGACACTAGAATTTTTTTGAAAGCAATAAGAAGCAACGGATATCGTACCGTCCCCAAAGTTGGTACGTTCCCTATCGAAACCATCATGCTTGTTGTGAGAAGCTCTGGTTTGGGAGAAGCTTATACCTGAACCTGCCCCAAATGGGACAAAATTTACACCACGACATGTTGATGCCGCTCCATGATAGCATGCCAAGTTTCATGAATTTCATACGAGTTTTGGATTTACTAGAATTTAAAAACTAAGCATCTCAAAGTTTTTCCGACAATCAACAGTGCCCTGGTGTTTGAATTTCATTCCCATCTCTTGCATGGGACCTAGAAATTCACCCAAGGACACACATGTGATTTTTCAACCAACTTTGGTGCACTGGAGCATGTGCTTGCAGTTCAATTTGAATTATGCACATAAAATACCTAGAAACCCCAAGTAATGTATAAAAAAGGCCAAACAAACCTCGAAAAATTTCAAGATTGAACACAACACTCCTGTTGTTCTATGTTGACACTAGAAATTTTTGAAAGCAATAAGAGGCAACGGATATCGTCCCGTCACCAAAGGTGGTATGTTCCCTATCGAAACCATCATGCTTATTGTGAGAAGCTCTGGTTTGTGAGAAGCTTATAGCCAAACCTGCCCCAAATGGGGTAAAATTTTCACCACGGCATGTTGATGCCGCTCCATGATAGCATGCTAAGTTTCATGAATTTTAGACGAGTTTTGGATTTACTAGAATTTAAAAACCAGACATCTCAATGTTTCGCCGGCAATCAACAATGCCATGGTTTTTGAATTTCATTCCCATCTCTTGCATGGGACCTAGAAATTCACCCAAGGACACACATGTGATTTTTCAACCAACTTTGGTGCATTGGAGAATGTGCTTGTAGTTCAAATTTGAATTATGCACATAAAATGTCTAGGAAACCCAGTTAATGTATAAAAAAGGCCAAACGAACCCCGAAAAATTCATTCCCATTTCTTCCATGGGACCTAAGTATGCACTGAAGGACACAGATTTGATTTTTCAACCAATTTGTATGCACCGGGGCATGTGCATGTAGTTTAATTTTGAATTGTGCACCTGAAATTGCTAGAAAACCAGTTTAATGTATGAAATGTCCAAACGAACCCTGAATAATTCCAATTCTTTTACGACACACATACAGTTGCATGTTCACTGCAGATAAAAGGTTTAGCAATTCAAACACCGTCCATTGTCGCTGTGACCCCATTTTGTAATTCAAATCAAGTAGATCCCACACAGTTTATTCTCACCAACCATGTGAGATGTAGTACAAAATATCTTGGACAACCGTCGGTGTATAGTATGCCTATGGCTTACACGAGAAGGTGCGTCGGCTACAGTCCACAGCCGGCGTGTCAAGCACACTAGCTAGCTCCCCCAAAACTCCCGCCTCTGCATCCCTCGCAATCTTGAAAATATCTACCGCCTGGAAGGTTTTAATGTTTGATAGCACATGATTAGTATGTGCGGACCGTGTGCGATGTCTGCTACTCTCGCTCTGCTTCAGTCCCTTGATTCAAATTTTCAGTAGCCCCGGGCATTTTACTCCCGCCTCTGCATCCCTCGCAATCTCAAAAATATCTGCTCACCCTTGATCCAAATTTTCAGTAGCCCACCTTGTTACTCCCGCCTAGTAAAATTTTCAGTTGCCATAGTATTTCCTCAAACACAACCTTCGCTCACACAGACACACACAACTCTCGAAACCATTGGTAGGTCGCCGCCGTCGCCGGCGCCTCCATCCTCAACCTATGCTTGTGTGCCGGGGAGCTCGAGTAGCCAATGGCCAAAAAAAGGTTTATCGCGGCCTTTTCGCCCGACGCCAGCGAGGTGGCCGCTGAGGTGTCCCTGTCGTCCTCCGCGGGCCTGATCCGCCGTCGCCAGTCCCCCAATCCGCCCGTCGCCGCGCACCTACGCCGGTTCAAGGACTTCCCCGTCCCCCCCCAGACCCGGCAGTCGATGAAGTCCTACTTCGGGGTCTGGCAGCGGCGGTGGGGGACATGGGTCGCCAAGATTACAAATCAAGAGACCCACACCCGCCGGTGGCTCGGTAGCTTCCACATGGCCGAGCTTGCGGCCATGGAGTACGACCGCTGGCAGGTCCGCTACCACGGCACGACGGCTAGCCTCAATTTCCCCTTCAGCACACGTACGGTCCACCTCGTTCCGCCGGAGCCAGGGTGGTGAGCTCGGCTATGGCGCGGGAGGACCGCGAGGCATGGGAGCATCTCGAGGCCGATCCCGCCGACGAGGCCTACATGCAAGAGCTCCATCGGTAGCACCCGGAGCAAGTGGAGGCGGAGCGGGCGGTCTTTACCGTTGCAGAGGGCGGCAAGGTTATCGCGCTCTCCTCCGATGACGAGATCGAAGGCAGCGAGGACGGTGATGCGGAGGGCGGCGAGGTTATCGTGCTCTCCTTTGATGACGAGGTCGAAGGCGGCGGCGACGGCGGCATGGAGGGCATCGAGGTGGGTCCCGAGGACGAGGAGATCGACGTCGACGAGTGGAGGAGTGCCTTCCCCAACGACCCCGGCGACGGTACTGGCCAGGGCCCGGCTCGCGGCACACCATACATGACGAGGAAGGATTGGCTCGACCTCTACTTCGACCGAAAGTAGTTTAGCTTAGTTTAAATTTATGTTTTATGTTTGGTTATGCAAAACTATCTATGTTTATGTTTGAATGCATGCTACTTTCTGTTGAACCTGCTTTGAACTTGATCAAATTGAAGTTTACAACCTTAAGTTTAGGGTATCGACTAGAAAAGGCCAAAAATTGCCGGAGTATTTATATATATCCACTAAGGGTTTTAGTCCTTTAACTTTTTAAGGATCGCCTAGAGATGTCCTTATGACTTGTTTATTTCAGTTCTTCACAATGTGATGCTCTATATGTGCAACTATTTTGCTGTGCAGTTCAATTTCATCAATAACAGTTTCAACAATACCACTATGAATTATGATATTTGGTTGTTGTTAAGGATATTGCAGTTAACATGCCTTTTCGTTTTTGAATTGTTGTTTAGCAACATGCATTGTACTGAATGACTAAATATGCAATCCCAGGCTACATAGCAACAAGGAAGAGGGTTACCTTAATGTTCTGATGATGTCTAGATATACATGTAATAAAATCTTATATAATGGGATGGATGGAGTGTTGTACTACATCATTTTTCAATTGTTGTTTAGCTTCTAATATTAACTTGGTGCTTTTAGGTACATATATCATTGCCAAAGATCCACACTTCAACCCTTTCTGTGTATGGGGCAATGATATATTCATGAACCGGCATCAAGTGAGGAAACTGATAAAGATTGTTACTAAAATGGGTCAAAAGATGTCAATCAAACTATTTGTTTACACTTTATGCAAGACAATAGTGAACTGCACGATGGTAAGTAAGAACCATGTAGCCTTCTTTTTACTGCCCATAACGAGTTGCGTTAGATGAAAATATCTAAATCTTTTTCTTTTGCAGTGGATCCTGAAGCAGTTTACTCAAGATTACCTCTCAAACTACATGATTGGCGGACGGCCATCACAAGGGGTTGGACTAGAGTCCTGCATGCCTTCTGCATCCAGGAGAGCACAATAGGGCCATTCCGCTTCACCTTGTTCAGCAACTGGAATGTCTGCCGCCTCTTTCTTTACCATCTGTAATAGTACAAGTATAGAACCCTGGTACATCATTCTTTATTTGGTGCTTCTGTAATTCTTAAACATATGTACCTGTGAATTGAATAATGCATTGGTTGTTTGAACCTGATGGATATGAATAAAGCTATAGCCTACTTTCAAGTTTAAATTAGGTACAATTTTAAATAGCAGCAATTAAATTAGGGCGAAATTATGTTGTGCAGGTCATTATGGCACACACGGTTGGTAAAACACAAT
The DNA here is from genome assembly GCF_018294505.1 of Triticum aestivum. Lineage (NCBI taxonomy): Eukaryota > Viridiplantae > Streptophyta > Magnoliopsida > Poales > Poaceae > Triticum > Triticum aestivum. Next base: position 531,076,128 of record NC_057812.1, read on the forward strand.
TTTTTGCGATTTACACCATAATCCGAGACGGTCCACAGAGAGGAAACGTGTACAAGCATGCACACAGTTGCCGTTTGCAAAGCATGTGTGATGTCAGACACTATCACATATGGTGCGGGAAAACTAAATGTGTGTGATGTCTACCTATCATACACGGTTTATAATCATGAACTGTTTGTGATGTGCCAGGCATCATAAATCTCCCGTGCCTAGAATCTGCCTAGAAAACTGTCGTGCCTGGAATCTGCCTGGTTTTAGGCAGAACCACAAAACTCCGACTGCGATGGCAATGCTGATACGTCTCTGCCGTATCTATAATTTTTTATTGTTCCATGCCAATATTCTACAACTTTCATATATTTTTGGCAAGTTTTTATACTATTTTTCGGACTAACATATTGATCCAGTGCCCAGTGCCAGTTCCTGTTTGTTGCATGTTTTATGATTTGCAGAAACCCCATATCAAATGGAATCCAAACGGGATAAAAATAGACAGAGGATATTTTTTGGAATATTTGGAGAATTCCAGAAGAAAAATCCATGCGAGGCGGTGCTCGAGGGAGGCACGAGGCAGGGGGGCGCACCCCACCCCCTGGGCGAGCCCCTGACCCTCTGGGCTCCCCGTAAGGCGGTTGATGCCAGTCTTCGGCCGCAAGAAAGCTATTTTTTGGGGAAAAATCACGATGAATATTTCAGTCCAATCGGAGTTACGGATCTCCATATATATACAAAACGGTGAAAGGACAGAAGGAGAGAACGCAGAAACAGAGAGAGACAGAGAGACAGATCCAATCTCGGAGGGGCTCTTGCCCCTCCCATGCCATGGAGACCAAGGACCAGAGGGGAAACCCTTCTCCCATCTAGGGAGGAGGTCAAGGAAGAAGAAGTAGGAGGGGGGGCTCTCTCCCCCTCGCTTCCGGTGGCGCCGGAGTGCCACTAGGGGCCATCATCATCACCGCAATCTTCACCAACAACTTCACCGCCATCATCACCAACTCTTCCCCCCTCAATGCAGTGGTGTAACCTCTCTCTTACCCGATGTAATCTCTACTTAAACATGGTTCTCAACGCTATATATTATTTCCCAATGATGTATGGCTATCCTATGATGTTTGAGTAGATCCGTTTTATCCTATGGGTTATTTGATGATCAAGATTGGTTTGAGTTGCATGTTTTATTATTGGTGTTGTCCTATGGTGCTCTCCGTGTAGCGCAAGCGTGAGGGATTCCTGCTGTACGGTTTGCAATATGTTCATGATTTGCTTATGGTGGGTGGCGTGAGTGACAGAAGCACAAACCCGAGTAAGTAGGTTGTTTGCGTATGGGTTAAGAGGACTTGATACTTTAATGCTATGGTTGGGTTTTACCTTAATGATCTTTAGTAGTTGCAGATGCTTGCTAGAGTTCCAATCATAAGTGCATATGATCCAAGTAGAGAAAGTATGTTAGCTTATGCCTCTCCCTCATATAAAATTGCAATAATGATTACCGGTCTAGTTATCGATTGCCTAGGGACAAATAACTTTCTCGTAACAAAAAGCTCTTTACTAAAACTAACTTAGTTGTGTCTTTAACTAAACAACCCCTACCTTTTATTTATGTGCTCTTTATTATCTTGCAAACCTATCCAAAAAAACCTACAAAGTACTTCTAGTTTCATACTTGTTCTAGGTAAAGCGAACATCAAGCGTGCGTAGAGTTGTATCGGTGGTTGATAGAACTTGAGGGAATATTTGTTCTGCCTTTAGCTCCTTGTTGGGTTCGACACTCTTACTTATCAAAAACTATAGCGATCCCCTATACTTATGCGTTATCAAGACGTTTTTCTGGCACCGTTACCGGGGAGCAATAGCGTGGGGTGAATATTCTCGTGTGTGCTTGTTTGCTTTATCACTAAGTAATTTTTATTTGTTGTTCTTAGTTGTTCTTTATCTTTAATTATGGATATGGAACACGGAATACCAAAAAATTTAGGTGTACTTGCTGCTCATGGAGATGAGGAACGTCCTAAAACCCTCGATGCTCATTATGTGACGGATATTATGTACTACTTTGATAATCCAGAGAAAACCCCATTCAATTTGGTAATGGGAGACACGTTGAATCAACGTGAATACTTTAGGGATTATCGCTTGACTCAAAAAGGGAAACTATTATGGGATCAAATTTATATGTTGAAATGGTATGCTAGGCAACTATGCTTGAGATATGATTATACTTGTTGCTCTAGGATGAAGGCTCCACACCTTCCCTTTTTATGCAAATTTAATGATAATGAAACTTTGGCTTCTTATGCTAGAGGTATATATGACTACTATGATGTGGAACAAATAGAAGAATTTGTTGCTTTTATGGGTGCTTATGAAATTGAATCTATGTTAAAATAATATGGAAATCTTTATGATGCTGTCTACAGACCTGAAAATTTAGCTATCCTTAAATATTGTTATGAGAATTATGAATACAATTCCGATATTGATGCATTTATTGAGAAAGTCTCCTCTGTCCCAGAAGAGACTAATATTTTGCAGGAATCTATGGAAGAAGAAATTGATGAAAGTGTGAGCTCATTGGATGAAAAAAATGAGGAGGAGAGCGGAGAACAATAGGAGGAAGAGCGGATTGATCACCCGTGCCCACCTTCTAATGAGAGTAACTCTTCAACTCATACATTGTTTAATTTCCCTTCATGCTTACCGAAGGATGAATGCTATGATAATTGCTATGATCCCGTTGATTCTTTTGAAATATCCCTTTTTGATGATGCTTGCTATGCTTGTGGCCAAGATGCCAATATGAATTATGCTTATGGAGTTGAACTTGCTATAGTTACTTATGTTAAACATGAAATTGTTGCTATTTCACCCACATATGATAGTCCTATTATCTTTTTGAATTCTCCAAACTACACTATATCGGAGAAGTTTGTGCTTATTAAGGATTACATTGATGGGTTGCCTTTTACTACTACACATGATGATTTTGATAGATATAATATGCATGTGCTTGCTGCTCCTACCTACAATTATTATGATAGAGTAACTATATCTCCACCTCTCTTTGTTTCCAATACGATAAAATTGCAAGAAACTGTTCATACTATGCACTGGCCTTTACTATGTGTGCATGAATTGTTCTTTTATGACATGTCGATGCATAGGAAGAGAGTTAGACTTTGTTGTTACATGATATATGTTACGTTGTGCTCACTAATAAATTACAAATCATTGTTAATTAAAATTGGCTTTGATATACCTTGGGATCCGGGTGGATTCACTACTTGAGCACTATATGCCTAGCTTAATGGCTTTAAAGAAAGCGTTGCCAAGGAGACAACCCGGAAGTTTTAGAGAGTCATTTATTTCTGTTGAGTGCTTTTATATAGTCTAAAAACAAAAAAAAAGGGGGAACCTGAAACTTTTCAAAAGGAAAAGTGAAAGTGAGAAAGACAAGCATTGTTGAAGTGGGAGCTAGCCTTGAACTTTGTTCATGCTCACGAAAACTTTGTGAATCTTGATTACAGAAACTTTTCAACAAAAATAATTATCCCCTTGTACAATTCCATTGTATTATAAAAATAATGTGCCAAGGTTTGCCTTTAGGATGTTTACAATGCTTGTTGCTTTGTGCGGTGCAGGATAGAAACTTTGACTGTAGTGCGCGATTTTACATTTTTTACTGGAACATCAAATGGTTCTGATTATCTTTGCACTGTCTTTCCATACAAAGTTTTTATTTTTCCTAATTTTGGCAGAATTTTTCAAGTATCAGAAGTATGGTGAATGTTCATATTATTACAGACTGTTCTGTTTTAGACAGATTCTGTTTTTGATGCATAGTTTGCTTGTTTTGATGATACTATCGATTTATATCAGTGGATTAAGCCATGAAAAAGTTATATTACAGTAGCTACAATGCCAAAACAAAATATGAATTGGTTTGAAACAGTACTTAGAGTAGTGATTTGCTTTATTATACTAACGGATCTTACCGAGTTTTCTGTTGAAGTTTTGTGTGGATGAAGTGTTCGATGATCGAGAAGGTCTCGATGTGAGAAGAATGAAGAGAGGCAAGAGCTCAAGCTTGGGGATGCCCGAGGCACCTCAATTAAATATCCAAGGAGACTCAAGTGTCTAAGCTTGGGGATTCCCCGGAAGGCATCCCCTCTTTCTTCAACAAGTATCGGTATGTTTTCAGATTCGTTTTGTTCATGCGATATGTGCAAATCTTGGAGCGTCTTTTGCATTTAGTTTTCACTTCTCTTTTATGCACCATGCTGGTATGAGATAGTCCTTGGTTTATTTATAGAATGCTCTGTGCACTTCACTTATATCTTTTGAGTATGGCTTTATAGAATGCTTCATGTGCTTCACTTATATCATTTGAATTTTGGATTGCCTGTTTCTCTTTACATAGAAAACCGCCATTTGTAGAATGCTCTTTTGCTTCACTTATATTTGTTAGAGTACGGGCATATCTTTTGTAGAAAGAATTAAACTCTCTTGCTTCACTTATATCTATTTAGAGAGATGACAGGAATTGGTCATTCACATGGTTAGTCATAAAATCCTACATAAAACTTGTAGATCACTGAATATGATATGTTTGATTCCTTGCAATAGTTTTGCGATATAAAGATGGTGATATTAGAGTCATGCTAGTGGGTAGTTGTAGATCTGTAGAAATGCTTGTGTTGAGGTTTGTGATTCCCGTAGCATGCACGTATGGTGAACCGTTATGTAACGAAGTCGGAGAATGAGGTATTTATTGATTGTCTTCCTTATGAGTGGCGGTCGGGGATGAGCGATGGTCTTTTACTACCAATCTATCCCCCTAGGGGCATGTGTAGTAGTACTTTGCTTCGGGGGCTGATAAACTTTTGCAATAAGTATGTGAGTTCTTTATGACTAATGTTGAGTCCATGGATTATACGCACTCTCACCCTTCCATCATTGCTAGCCTCTTCGGTACCGTGCATTGCCCTTTCTCACCTCGAGAGTTGGTGAAAACTTCGTTGGTGCATCCAAACCCCGTGATATGATACGCTTTGTCACACATAAGCCTCCTTATATCTTCCTCAAAACAACCACCATACCTACCTATTATGGCATTTCCATAGCCACTCCGAGATATATTGCCATGCAACTTCCATCATCATCATATACATGACTTGAGTGTTCATTGTCATATTGCTTTGCATGATGTTTTCATGGCTTGTCCATTTTTTTATGTCATTGCTATGCTAGATCATTGCACATCCCGATACACCATCGGTGGCATTCATATAGAATCATATCTTTGTTCTAGTATCAAGTTGTAATATTGAGTTGTAAGTAAATAAAAGTGTGATGATCATCATTATTAGAGCATTGCCCCATCAAAAAAAGAGAGGTCAAAGAAGCCTAAATAAAAAAAGGGGGCCAAAGAAGCCCGCAAAAAAGAGAAAAGAAAAGGGGCAATGTTACTATCCTTTTACCACACTTGTGCTTCAAAGTAGCACCATGTTCTTCATATAGAGAGTCTCTTGAGTTATCACTTTCATATACTAGTGGGAATTTTCATTATAGAACTTGGCTTGTATATTCCGATGATGGGCTTCCTCAAATGCCCGAGGTCTTCATGAGCAAGCAAGTTGGATGCACACCCACTTAGTTTCAGTTTGAGCTTTCATACACTTATAGCTCTAGTGCATCCATTGCATGACAATCCCTACTCCTCACATTAACATCAATTGATGGGCATCTCCATAGCCCGTTGATTAGTGGCGTTGATGTGAGACTTTCTCCCTTTTTGTCTTCTCCACACAACCTCCACCATCATATTCTATTCCACCTATAGTGCTATGTCCATGGCTCACGCTCATGTATTGCGTGAGGGTTGAGAAAGCTGAAGCGCGTTAAAAAGTATGAACCAATTGCTCGGCTTCTCATCAGGGTTGTGCATGATGTGAATATTTTGTGTGGTGAAGATGGAGCATAGCCAGACTATATGATTTTGTAGGGATAACTTTACTTGGCCATGTTATTTTGAAAAGACATGATTGCTTTATTAGTAGGCTTGAAGTATTATTGTTTTATGTCAAATGATAGACTATTGCTTTGAATCACTCATATATTAATATTCATGCCATGATTAGATACATGATCAAGATTGTGCTAGGTAGCATTCCACATCAAAAATTATCTTTTTTATCATTTACCTACTCGAGGACGAGCAGGAATTAAGCTTGGGGATGTTGATACGTCTCTGTCGTATCTATAATTTTTGATTGTTCCATGCCAATATTCTACAACTTTCATATACTTTTAGCAACTTTTTATACTATTTTTGGGACTAACATATTGATCCAGTGCCCAGTGCCAGTTCCTGTTTGTTGCATGTTTTATGTTTCGCAGAAACCCATATCAAACAGAATCTAAACGGGATAAAAACGGACGGAGAATATTTTTGGAATATTTGGAGAATTCCGGAAGAAAATTCCATGCGAGACGGTGCACGAGGGAGGCACGAGGCAGGGGGCGTGCCCCACCCCCTGGGCGCGCCCCTGACCCTCGTGGGCTCCCCGTAAGGCGGTTGATGCCCTTCTTCGGCTGCAAGAAAGCTATTTTTTGGGGAAAAAATCACGGCAAAGATTTCAGTCCAATAGGAGTTACGGATCTCCGTATATATACGAAACAGTGAAAGGGCGGAAGGAGAGAACGCAGAAACAGAGAGAGATAGAGAGACAGATCCAATCTCGGAGGGGCTCTCGCCCCTCCCATGCCATGGAGACCAAGGACCAGATGGGAAACCCTTCTCCCATCTAGGGAGGAGTGAGGGAGTCCTGGATTAGGGGGTCCTCGGACAGCCAGACTATATCCCTTGGTCGGACTGTTGGACTATGAAGATACACGATTGAAGACTTTATCCCGTGTCCGGGTGGGACTCTCCTTTGCATGGAAGGCAAGCTCGGCGATTCGGATATGTAGATCTCCTCCCTTGTAACCGACTCTGTGTAACCCTAGCCCCTCCGGTGTCTATATAAATTGGAGGGTTTTAGTCCATAGGACAACAACAATCATACCATAGGCTAGCTTCTAGGGTTTAGCCTCTCTGATCTCGTGGTAGATCAACTCTTGTAATACTCATATCATCAAGATCATTCAAGCAGGAAGTAGGGTATTACCTCCACCGAGAGGGCCCGAACCTGGGTAAACATTGTGTCCCCCGCCTCCTGTTACCATCCGCCTTAGATGCATAGTTTGGGACCCCCTACCTGAGATCCCCCGGTTTTGACACCGACATTGGTGCTTTCATTGAGAGTTTCACTCTGTCGTCACCATAAGGCTTGATGGATCCTTCGATCATCGACAACGATGCGATCTAGGGTGAGATTTTTCTCCCCGGACAGATCTTCGTATCCGGCGGCTTCACACTGCGGGCCAACTCGCTTAGCCATCTGGAGTAGATCGAGAGCTACGCCCTGGCCATTAGGTCAGGTTTGGAAGTTTGAACTATATTGCCGACATCCGCGGAGACTTGATCTTCGACGGATTTGAGCCCGCGTCAGGTGCGCCGCACAATCACGACGGGCATGACTTAGCTCTACTGCCGGATAGTGTTCGGGAGATCACACCTGTGGCGACTCAGGCCCTTGATCCGGAGTAGATCGTGCCATCCAAGGACGGGTGGATGGACCCCACCCCGGAGGCCGCACACTCAGCGGCGATAGAGCCGAATACGGACTTCACCTCCTACGAGACCTGTGTTGCCGGACCTTTGGATTCGTCCCCGGCCACGGTCTCCAAACCGCCTGCGTTCATACCTATCAAATCTAATTGGGCGCCGATCACGGAGTTTTCCTCCGCGGATATCTTTCAGCACTCGCCCTTGGGCGATGTGCTAAATTCATTAAGGTCTCTCTCCTTGTCAGGAGGCCCTTGGCCAAACTGTATTCGACTTGAGTGGGAAGCGGACGACGAAGAAATTCGTTCCCCACCCACCACCCACTTAATAGCCACTGTCGACGACTTAACCGACATGCTTGATTTCGGCTCCGAAGATATCGACGGTATGGACGATGATGCGGGAGATGAACAGGAACAACCGCCCGCAGGGCGCTGGACTGCCACTTCATCACATGATATATACATGGTGGATACACCCAAAGAAAATGATGGCGAGGAACGGGAGGAAGCAGCGAAGGACAATTCCCTCGATAAGAAACCAAAGCGATGACATAAGCGCCGCTCCAAATCTCGGCCCAGAAAAACAGCGATAACCGTGCAAGAAATAGTAACACCCCGGTCGACCCCAAAGGAGACAGCGACCACATGAACCCAGCGGTCGAGCAGGGTGAACCAGCGGACGGCGAACATAGTACGGAGCCGCTGTCCGGTCACGACGACCCTGAGGGTAAAACTCATCAACCTGTCTCCGGAGACATGAATAGTCCGGACGATGATGCACACATCATCCCTGAAAGGCACTTGGAACAAGAGAACCTTCATAAAAGGCTCATTGAAACCGCGCGGAGCCTGAAGAAGCAGAAGCAAAGGCTTAAGACCGCACAGAATACACTCAACAGCAGATGGAATAAAGTGCTTGACACTGAAGAAAAGTACGGCGGTAATCGCCACACAAAAAGCTATCCAAAGCGCAAGTTGTTGCCTGAATTCGACCACAAGGCCTTAGAGCCCACTCGGTCGGAAAATAAAACGGTCGATCAACCGGACCGGCCACCCTATGGTTGCGACAGGGCGACTAACGATGACGTACACAAGTCAACACACGACCTACGTGAGGACCTACACAAAAAATCCGATTTGACCAGGTCCATTTACGGACCTAGGAAGCGCGTTCCGGCACAGAATCATCTCCGCCCAAATGACTATACTGACAGAATAATAGTTCGGAATCAAAACCGACCACTACAACCGTCAGACACACCCAAATACAGGGGTGCCGCTCACCCCCTATGCTTCACCGATGAGTTACTGGATCATGAATTCCCAGAAGGATTCAAACCCGTGAACATAGATTCATATGACGGAACAACAGACCCTGGGGTCTGGATTGAGGACTTTATCCTTCACATCCACATGGCTCGTGGAGATGATCTCCATGCCATCAAATACTTGCCCTTAAAGTTGAAAGGACCAGCTAGGCACTGGTTAAAAAGCCTCCTCGAAAACTCAATTGGAAGTTGGGAAGAGCTTGAGGACGCTTTCAGGGCTAATTTTCAAAGGACCTATGTCCGACCTCCGGATGCAGACGATTTAAGTCACATAATCCAACAACCCGGAGAGTCAGCCCGAAAGCTTTGGAACAGATTCCTCACTAAGAAGAATCAAATTGTCGATTGCCCAGACGCCAAAGCCTTAGTGGCTTTCAAACATGGTGTCCGGGATGAATGGCTTGCCAGACACCCCGGCCAGGAAAAACCAAGGACAATGGCAGCCCTAACAAGCCTTATGACCCGCTTTTGCGCGGGTGAGGATAGTTGGCTGGCCCGCACCGGCACCAGCGACCCAAGCACATCCAAAGTCAAGGATGGCAATGGAAAACCACGACACAAAAAAGCAAGCGTCGAAGCAACGAAGAAAGCCCAGACAACATGGCGGTAAACGTCAGATTCACGGGCTCTCGACCCGGTCAACAAAAAAAGCCATTCAAAGGCAGTAGAGATGGACCGTCCAGCCTAAACAAGATTCTGGACAGATTATATCAGATTCATGGCACCTCCGATAAACCTGCAAATCACACCAACAGAGAATGCTGGGTCTTTAAGCAGACCGGCAAGCTAAATGCCGAACACAAGGGGAGGGAGACACCAAGTGAAGACGAGGATGAGCCTCACCAACAAAACACTGGGGGACAGAAAAAATTCCCACCAGAAGTCAAAACAGTGAACATGATTCACGTAACGAAGAGGAGGAGCACACGCGCACTCTGAGACGTATACACCATAGAGCCCGTTACCCCCAAGTTCAACCCTTGGTCGGCCTGCCCAATCACTTTTGATCATAGGGATCACCCGACTAGCATCCGACACGGAGGATCAGCTGCCTTGGTACTAGACCCAATAATTAACGGATACCATCTCACGTGAGTCCTTATGGACGGCGGCAGTAGTCTTAATCTGATATATCAAGACACAATCCACAAAATGGGGATAGACCCAACAAGAATCACCCAAAGCAATACTACCTTTAAAGGAGTAGTACCAGGCCCAGAGGCCCGCTGCACGGGCTCTATAGTACTAGAGGTTGTATTCAGTTCTCCTGACAACTTCCGAAGCGAAGAATTAACCTTCGACATCGCTCCATTCCGAAGCGGCTATCAAGCACTACTCGGAAGAACAGCCTTCGCTCATTTTAATGCAATACCGCATTACGCTTATCTTAAGCTTAAGATGCCCGGTCCACGTGGCATCATCATAGTTAGCGGAAACTTGGAGCATTCCTTACATGCGGAAGAATGTACGGCGGCTTTCGCAGCCGAACACTGAACGACCCCTCCAACCAGAATAAATGATCGGTCGTCAAGACCGCGGACACGGCTAGACGAGTCCGGCGCACCCCTCGCTGTAACAGTTCAGATAAAACCGAGATTGGGTCGATGGATATACCCCCATAGGTGGCGCTAGGGGCTTCCCGCATGTAAAAAGGACTATAGTTTGGTTTGACCTTACTTAGATTGAATTTCAATGGTCTATTAAGAATAACCAATTTTCCGCACGTAGACTTTCACCTGGGTTTTTTCTCTCTTGTAGACGACGATCGTGCTACACCCTTCCAGGACACGGCACAACGGAGACACAGGCGCAGACGTGCAGCAGGGCCCCGCTCAAAGGTTTCTTTTTAGATTAAGACCCTGTGTAAACCTTTCTCATTGTCTCTTGTTGCTTCACGCCCTCCGGATATTTAGCACAACCGAGAGGGATGTTGACGTTATTGGCATTTTTGCCACGTTAGACTGATGCACGTACCTGGAAATTCAGGGTTCATCATCAAGGGCTTTGCTTAGCCCGGTATATGTTGTAAAGTCCGAATACCTTACGGAGTGTTCGGCGTCGCGAGTTTGGCCTTATATGCATCAGCTCCGAATCATGTCTTTGGTCAAATGTTGGGTTTGCCCGGCTCCCGTGTTTTGCTACCTTACGTTCCGCTCTATCGGCTAAGGTGGCACCGGGAGAACTACTGCGATTGTGCCCTGGTTCATCTGGATGAGCACCTCAGTAGAAAAAGACGAAAACTGACTGTCATGATAAAGCGCGAGACTGGTCAACCACTCGAGGACTCAGCAGAATCTTCAAGATTCCTCCGCATTAACGAAGGACCGGTTTTCCGGTCATGTATGTACGCGCACCATATTCGGATAAGCGTGGAAGTACCAGGGGCTATATAGTAGCCCCACTGTCAAACTTCTATGGCTAAGTGAAAGTGTTAAAGCAATATAGTCGGATTGCCTTGTCCGCCGCGCTATCACCTCCTTCATGGACCAAGACGTCGGATCAAGTGTGAATACGTGCTTTTCCGAACACCCCCGCATTATGTGCGTGGGGACTGAAGTCGACGACTGCAAACTTTTAGGTTATATACTTACATAAACGGCGCACTGGAGGCATCATAATACCTTCAGGCAATAAATACAGCCTGCATAATTCAAATAATACTATTTTTACAATGGGGATACATGTCACTCGAACATGATACTCTTCAAGCACTGAGCCTCTATTAAACGAGCGCCTTCTAGGACTTCTTCTAAATAGTGCTCGGCTGAGACCTGGCCTACAGCCGGACCCTGGGTTGCAATAGCGGTGGCATCCATCTCTGCCCAGTATGTCTTAACATGGGCAAGAGCCATCTGCGCACCCTCCATGCACGCTGACCTCTTTACAGCATCGATATGCTGCACAACATTAAGGCATCGTTGCACTAAACCAAAATAACTATTCGGCTTTGGTCCTTCCGGCCAAAGATGATCCACGACAGACCTCATGGCAAGCCCGAACAACCTATGGAGCTCAGTCCACTCGGCCATTTGCTCATTTAACAGCAACGGATGCGTCGGAGCACTGAACTACGACCAGAACAACTTCTCTACTTCGTGGTCTTCCTTATCTTTGAAAAATGCAGTTGCATCAGCAGCACTCATTGCCAAATCCGCATAAGCGTCTGCAGCACTCCATAATCGATCCAGAGGGGCATACTTCAGATCTCCAAACTTCGTCCGCAACAAAAAGGGCTTCCCAGCCGTGATATCTCCGGCTTGATCGAGCTCCTCCTCTGCCGCTCTGATTTTAGAATGGGTTTCCTTGGCTGTCTCCACGGCTCTCTTCAGGTCAGCCGCTCTCACTTGGCTTTCCTTTTCAAGAAGCTCATATTGGCCGGCGGCATGTTTCAGCTCAACAGCCATCTTGGCTATTTCATCTTCGCTCTTGCGATGACCGGCCTGTTTGGCTCTTAAGTCTTCGGCCGCCTTTTGGGTGGCCGCATCACTTCTCCTGGCTTGTTCCTTGGCTCAGGCAAGTTCTGCCCGAAGGATCTCCACGGCGGCAGCTCCATCTGCAGTCAAAATGTATTATAGATACTAGCATCATGCTCCTCTTAATACTTGCTGACCACCCGAAAATACATACCCTGTGCCTCGTCAAGCCGCTTGTTCACAAGCGCAATGTCGGCATCTACCGTGTCTAGTTGCCGGCTTAGTCCGGCCAACTGAGCAGTTTGGCCAGTCACCGGATCGTCCGCTGCCTGCACATGAAAGCAGCGTGATCATTACCTGGGACTATGATCCTCTGTTTGCCGCCTCGGGACAGCAACCAGAGTCTCAGGGGCTACTATCTGTATAGAGCACACCTAGCGTGTGCGGTACCATCAAAAAACATTTTTTGTGTACCTCAAAGCCTTTTAGCAGGCTCGTAAAAGCTTCATGCAACCCACTTTTGGCGGATGAGATCCTCTCAACCACCGTACCCATTAAAGTACGATGCTCCTCCGAGATAGCCGCTTGCTCCAAAAGACCCGTCAGTACGTCCGGTTGCACACCGGACAATCCCGGACTCTTTCTGTTACTCCCCTTAGGAGCCAAATACTACGGACTTCAGGTGGCCGAAGGGTTACCTTCTGGCCTTGGCGGATCAGGAGAAATCCTCCATGATGACACCTCAGCGTCATCTGCCACAAGAGCCGGGGAGACAAGGGGAGGCGTTTCGCTCTCCATCATCTCCGGAAGAAGATCCCCCGAAGACGAACTCTATCGGGAAGAGCTACGATCCAGACTGCAAGACATACGTCTCGGTTATTGTCCATGAAGATAAAGCAAAATAAATTTACCAAAAGTACTTTTGTTCACTTATAGCTCGATGGAGGGCTGATCCCGTTGCGAGCACTGTGCGGAAGGAATGCCCTCCAGGTCAGGGCCCCATGGCGAGGGTTTCTTCTCTCGTTTGGAAACCCTTGTTTCCAGGTCTTCAGGAGCGGTCCTTTTCCTTCATTGGGGAGAGGGAATTTCAGATTCTTCTCCCCGATTATCCTCCTTCGTGGAGGTACTAATTCCCCCGGTTTGGATGAGTAATGTGTGAAGCTCGCTTTCGGCTTCTTCGTCTCTCCCTTTATCTTCCCCCGAGGGCACTTGATAAGGTGAGTACTCCAGCATCCTGGCTAGTACAAGATCTGGCGAGCCCTCGGGAAGCGGGGCGAACACCTGATCATCTTTGCCTTTCTTACCCAGTCCTGGCCAAGAGAAATTCTTTCAGAATTATGTTATGGAAAAAGAAAAGACAGTGTGTTCGGTCGTGGAAATACTTACCTGGGTATCTGGACGATTACAGTTGAGACCCACATCCTCGTTGGTGTCCGGACACTTTATTCGTGATCCAAAGAACAATCCATACATCTCTTCGAGCATCACACCGAAGAATTGCTGAATAGTTTGCGGTCCTTCCGGGTTGAACTCCCACATACGGAGAGATCGACGTTGCATGGCAGGACCCGACGAACTAGCATAACTTGCATTACTTTGACGAGACCGACGTCCCTCTTGAGGAGATCTTGGATGCGACTTTGCAATGTCGGCACATCATTAACCAGCCCCCAGTCTAGCCCCTTGTTGACCCATGACGCCAGTTGTGGTGGGGGGCCCGAACGGAAGGCGGGGGCAGCCACCCACTTAGAACTTCGGGGAGCTGTGATGTAAAACCACTCCCGCTGCCATAAGTTGGATATCTCCGGGAAGGAACCCTTTGGCCATGGGGCATCGACGCCTTTGCTTATTGTGGCACCTCCGCATTCTGCGTGTCGCCCATCGATCATCTTCGGCTTCACATTGAAGGTCTTGCGCCATAAGCCGAAGTGTGGGGTGATGCGGAGGAAGGCCTCACATACGACGATAAACGACGAGATATGAAGAATGGAATCTGGAGATAGATCGTGGAAGTCGAGCCCATAATAGAACATGAGCCCTCTGGCGAAGGGATCAAGACTAAAGCCTAGCCCTCGGAGGAAGTGGGAAACAAATATGACACTCTCGTTGGGTTCGGGAGTGGTGATGACCTGCCCTCGGGCAGGCAGCCTGTGCGAGATTACGGCGGTCAGATACCTGGCCTCCCTTAGCTTCTTGATGTCCTCCTCTGTGACAGAGGAAGCCATCCACCGGCCCTGAAGGTTGGATCCGGACATGATTGAAGGTCCGAAGCGCTTCACCTGAGCCTTGGGTGTTGGAACTCGGGGTGGGGGAAGGGAGGGATTGAGCGCGAGAAGAAAAGGATAGGCTTTGGCCCCTTTATAAAGAGGGCGAATATCAAGTGTCCTCCGCGTGGCCGTTTGGAACTTGCCTAAAATCGAGGAGTCTTACTAACAAGGACGATTGGGTTACCCACACCCGTATTGATGAGAATCTTGTGATAAGGGGACACGATCTCTGCTTCGACAAGACGTGCCAATAAAACAACCTCACAACACGTGCAGTGGCGGGTAGGGAAAAACGATTCGAATAATGACTGAGGCCATGGCGTGATGTGATGTCTACTACACAACCTTCTTCTTGTAGACGTTGTTGGGCCTCCAAGTGCAGAGGTTTGTAGGAAAGTAGCAAATTTCCCTCAAGTGGATGACCTAAGGTTTATCAATCCGTAGGAGGCGTCGGATGAAGATGGTCTCTCTCAAGCAACCCTGCAACCAAATAAGAAAGAGTCTCTTGTGTCCCCAACACATCCAATACAATGGTAAATTGTATAGGTGCACTAGTTCGGCGAAGAGATGGTGATACAAGTGGTATATGGATAGTAGATAATAGTTTTTTGTAATCTGAAAATATAAAAACAGCAAGGTAACTAATGATAAAAGTGGGCGTAAACGGTATTGCAATGCTAGGAAACAAGGCCTAGGGTTCATACTTTCACTAGTGCAAGTTCTCTCAACAATAATAACATAATTGGATCACATAACTATCCCTCAACATGCAACAAAGAGTCACTCCAAAGTCACTAATAGCGGAGAACAAATGAAGAGATTATGGTAGGGTACGAAACCACCTCAAAGTTATTCTTTCCAATCAATCTGTTGGGCTATTCCTATAAGTGTCACAAACAGCCCTAGAGTTCGTACTAGAATAACACCTTAAGACACAAATCAACCAAAACCCTAATGTCACCTAGATACTCCAATGTCACCTCAAGTATCCGTGGGTATGATTATACGATATGCATCACACAATCTCAGATTCATCTATTTAACCAACACATAGAACCACAAAGAGTGCCCCAAAGTTTCTACCGGAGAATCGCGATGAAAACGTGTGCCAACCCCTATGCATAGGTTCATGGGCGGAACCCGCAAGTTGATCACCAAAACATACATCAAGTGAATCACGTGATATCCCATTGTCACCACAGATATGCACGGCAAGACATACATCAAGTGTTCTCAAATCTTTAAAGACTCAATCCGATAAGATAATCTCAAAGGGGAAACTCAATCCATTACAAGAGAGTAGAGGGGGGAAGAAACATCATAGGATCCAAATATGATAGCAAAGCTCGCGATACATCAAGATCGTATCACCTCAAGAACATGAGAGAGAGAGAGAGAGATCAAACACATAGCTACTGGTACATACCCTCAGCCCCGAGGGAGAACTACTCCCTCCTCGTCATAGAGAGCACCGGGATGATGAAGATGGCCACCGGAGAGGGATTGCCCCTCCGGCAGGGTGCCGGAATGGGTCTAGATTGGCTTTCGGTGGCTACGGAGGCTTCTGGCGGCGGAACTCTCGATCTATTGTGCTCCCCGATCGTTTTAGGGTATATGGAGATATATAAGGATAAGAAGTACATTAGGGGGCCATGAGGGGCCCACGAGGGTGGAGGGCGCGCCTAGGGGGGTGGGCGTGCCCCCCTGCCTCGTGGCTTCCTCGTTGACCACCTTACGTGCACTCTAAGTCTTCTGGGCTTCTTCTGATCCAAAAATAAGTTCCGTGAACTTTCAGGTCAATTGGACTCCGTTTGATTTTCCTTTTCTGCGATATTCTGAAACAAGGAAAAAACAAAAACTGGCACTGGGCTCTGGGTTAATAGGTTAGTCCCAAAAATCATATAAAATAGCATATAAATGCATATAAAACATCCAAGGTTGATAATATAATAGCATGGAACAATCAAAAATTATAGATAAATTGGAGACGTATCATGATGTCACATTATGTAAAGTTGTCAGCAGATTAGATTTGTGGAAATATTGTACTCTCTACGGTGGTATGTGGAATTTGTTTTGCAGAGCCGGACACTATCCTTGTGCTCAAAATCCTCTATGGAGTATTCGGAGGAGGAACCCGTCTTGCAATGCCGAAGACAATCTGCGCGCCGAACTCGTCGTCATTGAAGCCTGGTTCAGGGGCTACTGAGGGAGTCCTGGATTAGGGGGTCCTCGGACAGCCGGACTATATCCCTTGGCCGGACTATTGGACTATGAAGATACAAGATTGAAGACTTCGTCCCGTGTCCGGGTGGGACTCTCCTTTGCATGGAAGGCAAGCTTGGCGATTCGGATATGTAGGTCTCCTCCCTTGTAACCGACTCTGTGTAACCCTAGCCCCTCCGGTGTCTATATAAATCAGAGGGTTTTAGTCTGTAGGACAACAACAATCATACCATAGGCTAGCTTCTAGGGTTTAGCCTCTCTGATCTCTTGGTAGATCAAATCTTGTAATACTCATATCATCAAGATCAATCAAGCAGGAAGTAGAGTATTACCTCCATCGAGAGGGCCCAAACCTGGGTAAACATTGTGTCCCCCGCCTCCTGTTACCATCCGCCTTAGACACATAGTTCGGGACCTGCTACCCGAGATCCGAAGGTTTTGACACCAACAAGGAGGTCAAGGAAGAAGAAGAAGGAGGGGGCTCTCTCCCCCTCGCTTCCAGTGGCGCCGGAGTGCCACCGGGGGCCACCATCATCATCGCAATCTTCACCAACAACTTCACCGCCATCATCACCAACTCTTCCCCCCTCTATGCAGCGGTGTAACCTCTCTCTTACCCATTGTAATCTCTACTTAAACATGGTGCTCAATGCTATATATTATTTCCCAATGATGTATGGCTATCCTATGATGTTTGAGTAGATCCGTTTTGTCCTATGGGTTATTTGATGATCAATATTGGTTTGAGTTGCATGTTTTATTATTGGTGATGTCCTATGGTGCTCTCCGTGTCGCGCAAGTGTGAGGGATTCCTGCTGTAGGGTTTGGAATATGTTCATGATTTGCTTATGGTGGGTGGCGTGAGTGACAGAAGCACAGACCCAAGTAAGTAGGTTGTTTGCGTATGGGATAAAGAGGACTTGATACTTTAATGCTATGGTTGGGTTTTACCTTAATGATCTTTAGTAGTTGCGGATGCTTGCTAGAGTTCCAATCATAAGTGCATATGATCCAAGTAGAGAAAGTATGTTAGCTTATGCCTCTCCCTCATATAAAATTGCAATAATGATTACCGGTCTATTTATTGATTGCCTAGGGACAAATAACTTTCTCGTAACAAAAAGCTCTTTACTAAAACTAACTTAGTTGTGTCTTTACCTAAACAGCCCCTACTTTTTATTTACGTGCTCTTTATTATCTTGCAAACCTATCCAAAAACACCTACAAAGTACTTCTAGTTTCATACTTGTTCTAGGTAAAGCGAACATCAAGCGTGCGTAGAGTTGTATCGGTGGTCGATACAACTTGAGGGAATATTTGTTCTGCCTTTAGCTCCTCGTTGGGTTCGACACTCTTACTTATCGAAAACTGTTGCGATCCCCTATACTTATGGGTTATCAAATGCGAGCACAAACGAGTGGCAAGGACGAAGCGTTTGGGATATTCAAGATATCAGAAATGGTTATATAGGGACAACTGTATGCATCAAGGGCTCCCTATCCCCGACGGTTTCTGGGTCGTGTGGGAAGGGCCCCCTATCGCCCACACTCACTTGGAGACGGTTCCATATGCCATCGCGGAAAGGGGTTAAAAACCGTTTGTTTAGGACCGACGCGCACCAGTGACATCAGTTCACTACAAGATGGCACTAACTATTATACCTTGCATTTTTTATTCCTTTGCCCCATTTCCAATATAGAGAAGATATTTATGCACATGCTTGTTTTCAGGCCTTTCCAAAGCAGTTCATTAATGATTACCTCTCACCCACCTCTATGGTCAGGAGGCGAGGAAAGTTTTCATACAACACCCACGGTTCAATATTGAAGTGTTCCTGAAGAGGACGAAGGACGGGTGGTCAATCATCCACAAGCACTGGCCTAAAGTTGCAAAGACCTTCAACATGAATGAAGGCTCAATATTCGCCCTCTGCTTCAACAGTTTTCCAGATGAGATGCATATGTCTATATACCGTCTATGATGCTAATTTCGAAAGGTTCTACATGTTGCATGTGAAACTTGGTGCTGGTGCAGTTGTGTAATGGGGTAGCTGAGTACTGAAGCTATATCATGTTGTACTCTGATGTATTTCAATTATGAAATTCTGCTTCCTTAATATGGAAATGAAATATATTATGTGCTTAATATGAATGTCAATTAGATTAATAAACGGATTATTAATAATAGGGCAATTAGCCTGCTAATTGGGTTTTGCTACTGCAAACGGTTGTTGAAAAAATACCGTGGGCGATGACCTCAGGCAACACACACAGTTTCTAGGAATAAACCGTGTTGGATCAATGAACAATCACACACGACTTTCTTTTGAAAACAGTTTGCGTTAGGCCACCTTGAGAGAACGTTTACCACATAAAAACTGTGTGTGATGGACAGCCTTTGCCACACATTTTATTCTATGGACCGTGTGTGATACATTCAATAACGCAAATGATTTAACGGGAAAAATTGTGTGTGATGTACCTGTGAACAGAAACGTTTTCCTTGGAGCGATTGTGTGGGATGTACATACGAACGGAAACATTTAGCGGGGACTGGCTGTGAGGGATGTACTTGCGACCGAAAACAATTTTGCCATATAATTGTATTTTTTTAGATCTATTGTACGTATTTCCGTATTTGAGCGCTCGCTGGTCGCACACGACCTCATTTTGCCGAGCGTGTGTGCCAGGAGGGCATATCCCCGACAGTTTCTGGGTCGTGTGGGAAGGACCTCCCTATCGCCCACACTCACTTGGCGACAGTTCCAAATGTCGTCGTGGAAAGGGGTCAAAAACCGCTTGTTTGGGACCGACGCATACTAGTGCAGTGACAGAAAGGAAACCGCACGTATGTATCGTTGCTACTAAGGATAAAATGATGGGGTCTATCTCTACATAGATAGATCTTGTCTACATCATGGCATCGTTCTTATTGCATTACTCCGTTTCTCCATGAACTCAATACACTAGATTCATGCTGGATAGCGGTCGATGTATGGAGTAATAGTAGTAGATGCAGGCAGGAGTCGGTCTACTAATCTTGGACGTGATGCCTATGTAATGATCATTGCCTGGATATTGTCATGAGTATTTTAAGTTTTATCAATTGCCCAATAGTAATTTGTTCACCCACCATTTGCTATTTTTCTCGAGAGAAGCCACTAGTGAAACCTACGCCCCCCGGGGTCTTTTTCTCATATGTTTGCCTTTGCGATCTACTTTTTCCTTGATTTTATTTTCATATCTATTAAACCAAAAATACAAAAATACCTTGCTGCAATTTATTTTATTTGGCGTTCGATCTATCAATATTTACAACTCTCTCACGTCCGTTTGCCAATTTCTGGCGCCGCTACCCGAAAGGGATTGACAACCCCTTTTACGCGGGTTGCGAGTATTTGTTATTTGTGTGCAGGTGTTGTTTACTTTGTGTTGCTTGGTTCTCCTACTGGTTCGATAACCTTGGTTTCATATCTAGGGGAAATACCTACCGTCGTTGTGTTGCATCATCCCTTCCTCTTTGGGGAAATACCGACATAGCTTCAAGCGACATCAGTGGACTACTCCCTCCTCATCATGGTGGCCACCGGGATGATGAAGATGGCCACCGGTGATGATTCCCCCCTCTGGCAGGGTGCCGGAAAGGGTCTAGATTGGTTTTCGGTGGCTACAGAGCCTTGCGGCGGCGGAACTTCTGATCTAGGGTTAACCCCGTAGGGTTTCGAAATATTTGGGAATTTGTGCAAAGAGGGGGTACGAGAGGCCAACGAGGTGAGTACAACCCACCTGGGCATGCCTGGGCCCCCAGGCACGCCCTGGTGGGTTGTGCCCCCTCGGGGCTCCCCCAGGTGCTTCTTTGGCCCACTGGTGGTCTTCTGGTCCATAAAAAATCCACAAAAAGTTTCGCGGTGTTTGGACTCCGTTTGATATTGATTTCCTGTGATGTAAAAGCAAGCAAAAAATAGCAACTGGCACTGGGCACTGGGTCAATAGGTTACTACCAAAAAATGATATAAAGTTGCTATAAACTGATAGTAAAACATCCAAGAATGATAATAAAACAACATGAATACTTCATAAATTATAGATACGTTGGAGACGTATCAGCATCCCCAAGCTTAATTCCTACTCGTCCTCGAGTAGGTAAATGGTAAAAGAAATCATTTATGAAGTGTGAATGCTAGCAAAGTGCACAAGTTTGATCAATGACAATTTCAATCACTTTTCCTAGCATCATAACAACAATTCTTTCTTATAAAACCTCTCATGTTATAGTAGCAACCAATTCACATGTTAAGGTTCAAACAATGAATTCTCTTGAAACTCAACAACCTATGTTCTCAGTCACCAAGCAATTGTAATTCTACTTATTCAACAGAGTTTAAGTAAGAGCTCCACATACTCAACCATCATATAGTCTTCTATGATTGCTAACACTCACCGCATACACATGAGCAAAACGTTTCAACCGGACACATAGAAAGATAGGGGCTTATAATTTCTCCTCCCAACGTATTCACCTCAAGGGTGATGTCAACAATAATAACTCATGTTACCCATATCCACCTGGATATATGTGCCTAGATCTTTCCTCACCACATGATGCTTGCCAAAAGAGAAAAATAAAAAGGAATAGAGAGAAAAACTTTGACTCTTTGCATAAAAGTAAATACATAAAAGTAAAGGGTATGCCCTTCGCAGAGGGAACCAGAGGTTGCCATGCGCTTATTTGTTTGTATGATCAACCCTTTATTGCAAAAGAATGGCATATTGTATTGCCCCTTGTGATGGCAACCTTTATTATGCAGTCTGTCGCTTTTACTCTTCACCATCACCAGTTCGTACAACACTCAATTTTCTCTTACACTAAATGATCTCACACTTTTAGAAGCAATTTTTATTGCCTTATTACACCGATGACAACTTACTTGAAGGATCTTATTCAATCCCTAGGTAGGTATGGCAGACTCTTGAAAATAAGATTTGGGTTTAAGGGTTTTTTGATGCACAAGTAGTATCTCTACTTGGTGCGGAATTTTTGGCTAGCAAGGATGGGGGTGTTGGGGATATGACTATTAGGTATGACCCGCCCAGGAGGGGCCGGGTCAACCCTATGAAGATTTACCACAATGAAGCCCAAGGTCACATGGTGATTCATAGCTAGGCTTAGTAGAGGGCCCAGACCCAAACGCGGCTTAAAACCCATGAGTATGAATCGCCATATATGTAAACTTGTACTGTAAGGCATATGTAAAAGGTCACCGAGCCAAATACGTCGTATAAGCCGGTCGGGACTCTGAGGGTCGCAGGGCGTCTACCCGTGTATATAAGGGAACGGCCTAGCGGCGGCTTAGGACAAGAAACAACAGATCGAGAGCCGGGTCAAGCATATTCGCTCCATGCTCGTCGAAACCCTAGCAATACCAACTACAAACTGGACTAGGCTTTTACCTTCATCGTAAGGGGCCGAACCAGTATAAACTCTCCGTGTCCTTTGTCCTGTTTAACCCCTTTAAGTTAACCTCAATGCGATGGCTCCATGACTAAGTCCTCACACTAGGACATCTGTCGTGACAATTCCACAACAGTTGGCGCCCACTTTGGGGCTGTCGCATGATGGTTTCGAGTTCTTAAAGGGCAGCTTCTAAGGGATCAAGGGATACGCCATGGGCTGGATGACCAAGAGTCGCTGCGGCAAGCTCTACATCGACGACGCAGGCTGGGGCCCCGAGGCCGGCTCAATTGAGTACGGGTACCGGGTCCCCTTTGGCGAAATCCACATCTTCCTCGGCAAGATCGGCGAACTGGGCCCTGGGCCGAACATCTACACCGACATCGTCGAGACGGCTCAGCGTGCGAGACCCGCCCGGGTACGACCTGCCATGAACCGTGCCTTCATGGGATTTATCCATGGAGTGGAATCTGAAGATAGGCTAGCATCTGGTGATGAGACCATCATCGTTTATTCTGATGACGAGTCATCCACCGGTGAGACACAGTCTTTGTATCAACTGTCAGATGGCCGGCTTGGGGGTTGTTCCAATGGCGACAGTATTCTGGACCCCCGTGGGCCGCCGAATCGGGTTGCAATTTTCATGACCGGTACACAGCCCGTACAACACTCATCAACTGCGGCGGAGCTGGTTTCCAGATCTGGGGCGGCAGCGGCTGCCGGGGTAGGAGGCCCTGAGCGCCCGCCGGCTCAGGCTTTAACTGATTTGCTGGATAAATTGACGACGTTGTTAACAACGATGGTTAACCCGGCGGATCAAGATCAGCACAATGCGGCGATCACAAAACTGCGTGATGAGATAGCGCAGGCCAAGGAGGAGTTAAATGCCGAAAGTACCAGGTTGGCCGAGGAGCGAACCGCTTTGGATGCCCAGTCACAATGGATTCAGGCGGAGTCTTACCGGCTCATGTTGGATCAGAATGCTTCAAACGATATCATGATGTGAAGGCATCAGACCGGTCTACCGTCGGTTTACGAGGCAAGGAATCTTTTTAACACGCCAGGAGCAGGAACCAGTAACTCGGCGGGGGTAAACCAGACCAAGGGACCTGGGACGGGGATGCCGGTCCAGCCGCGCATGCTAGATCCACCTCTTCAGAATAATAACCTGCCACAGCACATGCCGACGCCACCGGGTCATTATTCAAACCCTTTGGATAATATGATCGCTGCAGCATCTCGGTTGGCAGCTATCCCGGTTGAAGGTGAATCGCCAGTGATGTCTACTACGCAACCTTCTTCTTGTAGACGTTGTTGGGCCTCCAAGTGCAGAGGTTTGTAGGATAGTAGCAAATTTCCCTCAAGTGGATGACCTAAGGTTTATCAATCCGTGGGAGGCATAGGATAAAGATGGTCTCTCTAAAACAACCCTGCAACCAAATAACACAGAGTCTCTTGTGTCCCCAACACACCCAATACAATGGTAAATTGTATAGGTGCACTAGTTCGGCGAAGAGATGGTGATACAAGTGCAATATGGATAGTAGGTATAGGTTTTTGTAATCTGAAAATATAAAAACAGCAAGGTAACTAATGATAAAAGTGAGCACACACGGTATTGCAATGCTAGGAAACAAGGCCTAGGGTTCATACTTTCACTAGTACAAGTTCTCTCAACAATAATAACATAATTGGATCATATAACTATCCCTCAACATGCAACAAAGAATCACTCCAAAGTCACTAATAGCAGAGAACAAACGAAGAGATTATGGTAGGGTACGAAACCACCTCAAAGCTATCCTTTCTGATCGATCTATTCAAGAGTTCGTAGTAAAATAACACGAAGCTATTCTTTCCGTTCAATCTATCATAGAGTTCGTACAAGAATAACACCTTAAGACACAAATCAACCAAAACCCTAATGTCACCTAGATACTCCAATATCACCTCAAGTATCTGTGGGTATGATTATACGATATGCATCACACAATCTCAGATTCATCTATTCAACCAACACAAAGAACTTCAAAGAGTGCCCCAAAGTTTCTACCGGAGAGTCAAGACGAAAACGTGTGCCAACCCCTATGCATAAGTTCACGAGGTCACGAAACTCGCAAGTTGATCACCAAAACATACATCAAGTGCATCACGTGATATCCCATTGTCACCACAGATAAGCACATGCAAGACATACATCAAGTGTTCTCAAATCCTTAAAGACTCAATCCAATAAGATAACTTCAAAGGGAAAACTCAATTCATCACAAGAGAGTAGAGGGGGAGAAACATCATAAGATCCAAATATAATAGCAAATCTCACGATACATCAAGATTGTGCCGACTCAAGAACACGAGAGAGAGAGAGAGAGAGAGAGATCAAACACATAGCTACTGGTACATACACTAGTCCCCGAGGGAGAACTACTCCCTCCTCATCATGGAGAGCGCCGGGATGATGAAGATGGCCACGAGAGAGGGATTCCCCCTCCGGCAAGGTACCGGAACGGGTCTAGATTGGTTTTCGGTGGCTACAGAGGCTTCTGGCGGCGGAACTCCCGATCTATTCTGTTCTCCGATGTTTTTAGGGTATATCTTTACCTAATAATAAAGCAAATTGGGTTTCTTTCATCCGTCATGGCATTTTTCAGAAAAGTCTCTCTATTTCGGGGAATTCAACCCGCAGTCCTGTTTTATGTTAAAACGAATCGTTATTTTCATATTTTACACAAAAGTCCATGTCTTTTCTTGAAATCAACCCGCCGTCCGGATTTAAGTCACACCCGAACCGTTATTTTACATTTTTCGAAACCCCCCTTATGTTTTAGGTAATTCATCCGCGGATCATATTTAAGTCAAACAAATGCTTTTTAGATCATCCATATCTTTTAAACGGTAACTTCGATTTGAACATCTTATATATGAAATTTGATTAGAAAAATATATAGAATATGAATATGAAATTATTTTTACTTGTTAAGTATTTTTAAATATTATTTTGAAATATATTTGAGTCAAACCAAATGATTTTCTAAATTATATGTATCTTTTAAACCATAACTTCGATTTTAATATATTATATATGAGATTTTATTAGAAAAATGTGTGGAATCTAAATATGATGTTAATTTTACCTGTTAAATATTTTTTAAATATTGTTATGGAAGCAAACTTATAATTTATAGCGCAAGATCCATTTTTTTTCATACCGGCGGCGATCCAGATTCCAAATAAACACCCCACTATAACCATATAGGGAAAAGAAAACGTTGATAACTACACATGCATACCTCTGAAAAATGTCGCAGGGAAAAGAATAGATTTCTCATCGCGAGAGTGAGAGAAAGTGAGAGAGAGAGAGGGAGAGGGAGAGGGGTGAGAGAGGGAGAGAGAGACGTCTTAGGATTAACCATATTCAACACACGTTTTTTGTTGTTTTGTGTGAACACCGAGGCCATCGCCGGTGAGGGTGAGAAGGAGGATAAGCGGCAAATCAAATATGATGCCTCGCAAAAATAAACGAGATGTACCTATTATGGTCTTGAGTGATGGTTGTTGAGTTAAGAGTGTGTGTTATGTTTTCTCTCCCGTTGCAACGCACGGGCTCTTTTGCTAGTTGATATATATAGGCGAAAGAAGTCGGTCAGGGGAGCCATGAGGGGCCCATGAGGGTGGGGGCGCACCCAAGGGGCAGGCGTGCCTCCCTGCCTCGTGGCGACCTCGAAGCTTCCTTGACTTCAACTCCAAGTCTCCTGGATCACGTTCATTCCAAAAATCACGCTCCCGAAGGTTTCATTCTGTTTGGACTCCGTTTGATATTCCTTTTCTGCGAAACACTGAAACAAGGAAAAAACAGAAAGTGGCATTGGGCTCTAGGTTAATAGGTTAGTCCCAAAAGTAATATAAAAGTGCATAATAAAGCCCATAAACATCCAAAACAGATAATATAATAGCATGGAACAATCAAAAATTATAGATACGTTGGAGGCATATCAGCATCCCCAAGCTTAATTCCTGCTCGTCCTCGAGTGGGTAAATGATAAAAACAGAATTTTTGATGTGGAATGCTACGTAACATATTTCTCTAAGTAATTCTTTATTGTGCCATGAATGTTCAGATCCATAAGGTTCACGACAAAATTTTAATATTGACATAAAAATAATAATACTTCAAGCATACTAATAAAGCAATCATGTCTCCTTAAAATAACATGTCCAAAGAAAGCTATCCCTACAAAATCATATAGTCTGGCTATGCTCTATCTTCATCACACAAAATATTTAAATCATGCACAACCCCGATGACAAGCCAAGCAATTGTTTCATACTTTTGATGTTCTCAAACTTTTTCAATCTTCACGCAATACATGAGTGTGAGCCATGGACATAGCACTATAGGTGGAATAGAATGGTGGTTGTGGAGAAGACAAAAAGGACAAGATAGTCTCACATCAACTAGGCATATCAATGGGCTATGGAGATTCCCATCAATAGATGTAAATGTGAGTGAGTAGGGATTGCCATGCAACGGATGCACTAGAGCTATAAGTGAATGAAAGCTCAAACGGAAACTAAGTGGGTGTGCATCCAACTCGCTTGCTCATGAAGACCAAGGGCATTTTGAGGAAGCCCATCATTGGAATATACAAGCCAAGTTCTATAATGAAAAATTCCCACTAGTATATGAAAGTGACAACATAGGAAACTCTCTATCATGAAGATCATGGTGCTACTTTGAAGCACAAGTGTGGTAAAAAGATAGTAGCATTATCCCTTCTCTCTTTTTCTCTCATTTTTTTGTTTTTTGTTTTTTTGGGCCTTCTCCCTTTTTTATGGCCTCTTTTTTCTCTTTTTTTATTTTTCGTTCGGAGTCTCATCCCGACTTGTGGGGGAATCATAGTCTCCATCATCCTTTCCTCACTAGGACAATGCTCTAATAATGAAGATCATCACACTTTTATTTACTTACAACTCAAGAGTTACAACTCGATACTTACAACAAAATATGACTCTATGTGAATGCCTCCAGCGGTGTACCAGGATGTGCAATGATTCAAGAGTGACATGTATGAAAAATTATGAAGGTGGCTTTGCCACAAATACGATGTCAACTACATGATCATGCAAAGCAATATGACAATGATGAAGCGTGTCATAATAAATGGAACTGTGGAAAGTTGCATGGCAATATATCTCGGAATGGCTATGGAAATGCCATGATAGGTAGGTATGGTGGCTGTTTTGAGGAAGGATATGGTAGGTGTATAATACCGGCGAAAGGTGCGGGGTATTAGAGAGGCTAGCAATGGTGGAAGGGTGAGAATGCGTATAAACCATGGACTCAACATTAGTCATAAAGAACTCACATTCTTATTGCAAAAATCTATTAGTTATCAAAGCAAAGTATTATGCACATGCTCCTAGGGGGATAGATTGGTAGGAAAAGACCATCGCTCGTCCCCGACCGCCACTCATAAGGAAGACAATCAATAAATAAATCATGGTCTGACTTCATCACATAACGGTTCAGCATATGTGCATGCTACGGGAATCACAAACTTCAACACAAGTATTTCTCAAATTCACAACTACTCACTAGCATGACTCTAATATTACCATCCTCATATCTCAAAACAATCATCAAGTATCAAACTTCTCATAGTATTCAATGCACTTTATATGAAAGTTTTTATTATATCCCTCTTGGATGCCCATCATATTAGGACTAAATTCATAACCAAAGAAAATTACCATGTTGTTTAGTACTCTCAAAATAATATAAGTGATGCATGAGAGTGCATCTATTTCTATAAAATAAAACCACCACCGTGCTCTAAAAAGATATAAGTGAAGCACTAGAGCAACAACAAACTACTCCAAAAGATATAAGTGAAGATCAATGAGTAGTTGAATAATTATGAAACTATATGAAGACTCTATAACATTCAAGAATTTCATATCTTGGTATTTTATTCAAACATCAAGCAAAACAAAAGAAAATAACATGACTCTCCAAGTAAAGTTACTGATGAATGAAGACGAAAGAGGGGATGCCTTCCGGGGCATTCCCAAGCTTAGGCTTTTTGGTGTCCTTGGATTTTACCTTGGGGTGCCTTGGTCATCCCCAAGCTTAGGCGTTTGCCACTTATTATTCCTTAGTCCATCGAATCTTCACCCAAAATTTGAAAACTTCACAACACAAAACTTAACAGAAAACTCGTAAGCTCCGTTAGTATAAGAAAATAAATCACCACTTAAGTATTGTTGTGAACTCATTCTAAATTCATATTGGTGTAATATATACTGTATTCAAACTTCTCTATGGTTCATACCCTCCGATACTACTCATAGATTCATCAAAATAAGCAAACAACACATAGAGAACAGAATCTGTCAAAAACAGAACAGTCTGTAGTAATCTGTAGGTTTCGAATACTTATGTAACTCCAAAAATACTGATAAATTAGGAAGTCCTAGGCAATTTGTTTATTAATCTACTGCAAGTGGAATTGGTATTTTATCGCTCTCTTGTAAAAAATGAAAATTATTCTCGTGAGTGCATACTTTCTGTTTTTTACAGCAAGATCAAATAACAATCACCCAAGAAGATCCTAAAGGCTTTACTTGGCACAAACACTAATTGAAACATAAAAAACACAATCATAACAGAGGATAGATGATTAATTTATTACTAAACAGGAACAAAAAGCAAGGAGCAAAAATAAAATTGGGTTGCCTCCCAACAAGCGCTATCGTTTAACGCCCCTAGCTAGGCATGATGATTTCAACGATGCTCACATAAAAGATAAGAATTGTAACGTAAAGAGAGCATCATCAAGAATATGACTAGCAAATTTAAGTCTAACCCACTTCCTATGCATAGGGATTTTGTGAGCAAACAACTTATAGGAACAATAATCAACTAGCATAGGAAGGCAAAACAAGCATAACTTCAAAACTTTCAGCACATAGAGAGGAAACTTAGTATTATTGCAATTCCTACAAGCATATATTCATCCCTCATAATAATTTTTAGTAGAATAATTAATGAATTCAACAATATAACCAGCACCTAAAGCATTCTTTTCATGATCTACAAGCGTAGAAAATTTGCTACTCTCTACATAAGCAAAATTCTTCTCAATCGGAATAGTGGGAGTACCATAAGAGACTCGAATACTATAAATTGTTTCCACATTAAAAGAGTAATGTTCAGAAAAATGGTAATCATAATCATGACAAGTTTTATAAATATAATCATCACTACTTTTTATAGCATATGTATTATCACAATAATTATCATAAGTAGCAACTTTGTTCTCATCATAATCGATTGAAACCCCTTCCAAGATAGTGGAATCATCACTAATAAAGTCATGACATCTCCAAATCCACTTTCATAATTATCATAATAAGATTCAACATCCTCCAAAATAGTGGGAGCATTACTTCCTAAAGTTGACACTCTTCCAAACCCACTTTCATCAATATAATCATCATAAGTAGGAGGCATGCTATCATCATTATAAATTTGCATATCAAAACTTGGGAGACTAAAAATATCGTCTTCATTAAACGTAGCAACCCCAAGCTTGGGACAAACATTAATTGCAGCAAATATATTCTCAAAAATATCATCTTCATCAAACATAGCATCCCCAAGCTTGGGTATTTTCATATCATAAGCATAATCACTCTCATCATTAATAGTATGGATAGCACAAATAGTATAGCAATTATCATCATCACAATGAGAAATAGGAGCAACATCATTTGGGAGAGATACCTTTCTACCTTTACTTCTCCGTCTTTTATTTTTCTTCTTCACATCATGTGTGGGTTCAATCCTCTATTTGGAGATCCTTATTAATAAGATTGGTTGAATAGAAGGCTCCTCCTTGTTACCTGATTCATCATAAGAAATAATAGGAGAATATTGGGAAGTCTCTTCCCTTTCATTAGTATTCTCTTCATCTTCTATTTGTTTTGTTTTCTTTATGTAATTGGTAATATAAGGATTTTCAATGCAATTCACCGCAATACATATAAATTTCTTCTAGATCAATATCGAGGAATTTCTCAAGGTTATATTCTGGAATATGCTTAGTTTGACGTTTCATTTCTTCATAACCCAAAAGCAAACTAAGTTCATTATGATGTGCAAGGGAAATCAAGTCATCACAATTTTTGGACATGATTCGATCATGAAACAATTTGCATTGGGTACTGAAATGATCACGTTCATTGCAAAGTTCGCAAGTACGGCTAAGAAAGTTTAAAGTTTTAGCACAAACATCTAGCATTTCTTGCAACCATTTAGTTTCCAAATACTTATGCCTCTTGTAGAATCTATCTTCCCTATTTGGTATGTACTTGCAAACTCTACGCACTCCACAAAAATTGATATGCTTATAAGAGATAGTTTCATCATGACTGTTGCAATCATCATTAGTACTACGGATATTCAAAGAGTTCATACTAATAACATTGCAATCATGCTCATCATTCAAAGATTTAGTGCCAAACATTTTATAGACTTCTTCTTCTAGCACTTGAGCACAATTTTCCTTTCCATCATTCTCACGAAAGATATTAAAAAGATGAAGCGTGTGAGGCAAACTCAATTCCATTATTTTGTAGTTTTCTTTTATAAACTAAACTAGTGCTAAAACAAGAAAAAAAAGATTTGGTTTCAAGATCTAAAGATATACCTTCAAGAGCTAGCCTCCCGGGCAACGGCGCCAGAAAAGAGCTTGATGTCTACTATGCAACCTTCTTCTTGTAGACGTTGTTGGGCCTCCAAGTGCAGAGGTTTGTAGGACAATAGCAAATTTCCCTCAAGTGGATGACCTAAGGTTTATCAATCTGTGGGAGGCATAGGATGAAGATGGTCTCTCTCAAACAACCCTGCAACCAAATAACAAAGAGTCTCTTGTGTCCCCAACACACCCAATACAATGGTAAATTATATAGGTGCACTAGTTCGGCGAAGAGATGGTGATACAAGTGCAATATGGATAGTAGATATAGGTTTTTGTAATATGAAAATATAAAAACAGCAAGGTAACTAATGATAAAAGTGAGCACAAACGGTATTGCAATGCTAGGAAACAAGGCCTAGGGTTCATACTTTCACTAGTGCAAGGTCTCTCAACAATAATAACATAATTGGATCATATAACTATCCCTCAACATGCAATAAAGAGTCACTCCAAAGTCACTAATAGCGGAGAACAAACAAAGAGATTATGGTAGGGTACGAAACCACCTCAAAGTTATCCTTTCTGATCGATCTATTCAAGAGTCCGTAGTAAAATAACACGAAGCTATTCTTTTCGTTCAATCTATCATAGAGTTCATACTAGAATAACACCTTAAGACACAAATCAACCAAAACCCTAATGTCACCTAGATACTCCAATGTCACCTCAAGTATCCGTGGGTATGATTATACGATATGCATCACACAGTATCATATTCATCTATTCAACCAATACAAAGAACTTCAAAGAGTGCCCCGAAGTTTCTACCGGAAAGTCAAGACGAAAACGTGTGCCAACCCCCATGCATGAGTTCATGAGGTCACAAAACTCGCAAGTTGATCACCAAAACATACATCAAGTGGATCATGTGATATCCCATTGTCACCACAGATAAGCACATGCAAGAATAAAGACTCAATCTGATAAGATAACTTCAAAGGGAAAACTCAATTCATCACAAGAGAGTAGAGGGGGAGAAACATCATAAGATCCAAATATAATAGCAAAGATCGTGATACATCAAGATCGTGCCAACTCAAGAACACGAGAGAGAAAGAGAGAGATCAAACACATAGCTACTGGTACATACCCTAGGCCCCGAGGGAGAATTACTCCGCCTCGCCATGGAGAGCGTCGGGATGATGAAGATGGCTACCGGAGAGGGATTCCCCCCTCCGGCAGGGTGCCGGAACGGGTCTAGATTGATTTTCGGTGGCTACAGAAGCTTCTGGCGGCGGAACTCCCGATCTATTCTGTTCTCCGATGTTTTAGGCTATATTGATATATATAGGCGAAAGAAGTCAGTCAGGGAGTGATACGTCTCCAATGTATCTATAATTTTTGATTGCTCCATGCTATATTACCTACTGTTTTGAATGTTTATAGGCTTTATTATACACTTTTATATCATTTTTGGGACTAACCTATTAACCTAGAGCCCAGTGCCAGTTTCTGTTTTTACTTGTTTTAGGGTTTCGAAGAAAAGGAAAACCAAACGGAGTCCAATTGGCATGACACTTCACAGAACCAATTTTTGGAAGGAAAGAAGCCTAGAAGACTTGAAGTGCACGTAAGGGAAGCTTCGAGGAGGCCACGAGGTAGGGGGGCGCCCACCCCCTGGGCGCGCCCTCCACCCTCGTGGCTCCCCTGACATACTTCTTCCGCCTATATATCTCCATATACCCTAAGAACATCTGAGAGCACAATAGATTGGGAGTTCCGCCGCCAGAAGCCTCCATAGCCACCGAAAGCCAATCTAGACCCGTTCCGGCACCCTGCCGGAGGGGGCAATCCCTCTTCGGTGGCCATCTTCATCATCCCGGTGCTCTCCATGACGAGGAGGGAGTAGTTCTCCCTCGGGGCTGAGGGTATGTACCAGTAGCTATGTGTTTGATCTCTCTCTCTCGTGTTCTTGAGATGATACGATCTTGATGTATTGCGAGCTTTGCTATTATAGTTGGATCCTATGATGTTTCTTCCCCCTCTACTCTCTTGTAATGAATTGAGTTTCTCCTTTGAAGTTATCTTATCGGATTGAGTCTTTAAAGATTTGAGAACACTTGATGTATGTCTTGTCATGCGTATCTGTGGTGACAATGGGATACCACGTGATTCACTTGATGTATGTTTTGGTGATCAACTTGCGGGTTCCGCCCATGAACCTATGCATAGGGATTGACACACGTTTTCATCGTGATTCTCTGGTAGAAACTTTGGGGCACTCTTTGAGGTTCTATGTGTTGGTTGAATAGATGAATCTGAGATTGTGTGATGCATATCGTATAATCATACCCACGGATACTTGAGGTGACATTGGAGTATCTAGGTGACATTAGGGTTTTGGTTGATTTGTGTCTTAAGGTGTTATTCTAGTACGAACTCTAGGGATGTTTGTGACACTTATAGGAATAGCCCAATGGATTGATTGGAAAGAATAACTTTGAGGTGGTTTCGTACCCTACCATAATCTCTTTGTTTGTTCTCCGCTATTAGTGACTTTGGAGTGACTCTTTATTGCATGTTGAGGGATAGTTATGTGATCCAATTGTGTTTTTATTGTTGAGGGAACTTGCACTAGCGAAAGTATGAACCCTAGGCCTTGTTTCAACGCATTGCAATACCGTTTACGCTCACTTTTATCATTAGTTACCTTGCTGTTTTTATAACTTCAGATTACAAATACCTTTATCTACTATCCATATACCACTTGTATCACCCTCTCTTCGCCGAACTAGTGCACCTATACAATTTACCATTGTATTGGGTGTGTTGGGGACACAAGAGACTCTTTGTTATTTGGTTGTAGGGTTGCTTGAGAGAGACCATCTTCATCCTACGCCTCCTATGGATTGATAAACCTTAGGTCATCCACTTGAGGGAAATTTGTTACTGTCCTACAAACCTCTGCACTTGGAGGCCCAACAACGTCTACAAGAAGAAGGTTGTGTAGTAGACATCAAGCTTTTTTCTGGCGTCGTTGCCGGGGAGGTGAGTGCTTGAAGGTATATCACTAGATCTTGCAATCGAGTCTTTTAGTTTCTTGTTTTATCACTAGTTTAGTTTATAAAAGAAAACTATAAAAAATGGAATTGAGTTTGTCTCATACGCTTCACCTTTTTAATATCTTTCGTGAGTATGATGGAAAGGATAATTGTGCTCAAGTGCTAGAAGAAGAAATCTATAAAATGTTTGGCACTAAATATTTGAATGATGAGCATGATTGCAATGTTGTTAGTATGAATTCCTTGAATATCCATGATGCTAATGTTATGCAAAGCCACAAGCTTGGGGAAGCTATGTTTGATAAAGATGATATTTTTTGTCCCCCAAGTTTTGATGAGCAAATTTATTATGATGAAAGCATGCCTCCTATTTATGATGATTATATTGATGAAAGTGGATTTGAAGAGGTCATGACTTTATTTTGTGATGAATCCACCATTTCGGAAGAGGTTCCAATTGATTATGAGAACAAAGTTGCTATCTATGATGATTATTGTGATGACTTGTATGCTATAAAGAATAATGATATCCATGAAACTTGTCATCGTGATTTTAGTTTTCATTTGGGTTATGCCTCACATAATAATTATTTTGTTGAGTTTGCTCCCACTATTATTCATGAGAAGAATTTTGCTTTTGTGGAGAGTAATAAAATTTATATGCTTGTAGATCATGAAAAGAATGATTTATGTGATAGTTATATTGTTGAATTCATTCATGATGCTACTGAAAATTATTATGAGGGAGGAACATATGCTTGTAGGAATTGCAATAATATCAAGTTTCCTCTCTATGTACTTAAAGTTTTAAAGTCACGTTTGTTTTGCCTTCCTATGCTAGTTGATTATTGTTCCTATAAGTTGTTTGCACACAAAATCCCTATGCATAGGAAGTGGTTTAGACATAAATGTGCTAGTCATATTCTGCATGATGCCCTCTTTGTGTTACAATTCTTATCCTTTATGTGAGCATCATTGAAATCATCATGCCTAGCTATGGGCGTTAAACATAGCGCTTGTTGGGAGGCAACCCAACTTTATTTTAGTTCCTTGCATTTTTGTTACTGTTTAGTAATAAATAATTCATCTAGCCTCTGTTTAGATGTGGTTTTATGTGTTTAATTAGTGTTTGTGCCAAGTAGAACCTTTGGGAAGACTCGGGGAAAGTCTTTGCGATCATGCTGTAAAAAAACAGAAACTTTAGCGCTCACGAGAATTGCTGCCATTTTTATTTGGAGAGTGATATTTAGTTAATTATTTTGGAAGATGATTAATAGATAAATTCCTCAGGTCCAGCAATTTATTTGAGAATTTTATGAGTTCCAGAAGTATACGTTTGATCCAGATTACTACAGACTGTTCTATTTTTGACAGATTCTGTTTTTCATGTGTTGTTTACTTATTTTGATGAATCTATGGATAGTAAAAGAGTTTATAAACCATAGAGATGTTGGAATACAGTAGGCTTAACACCAATATAAATCAATAATGAGTTCATTACAGTACCTTGAAGTGGTGATTTATTTTCTTATACTAACGGAGCTTACGAGTTTTTTGTTAAGTTTTGTGTTGTGAAGTTTTCAAGTTTTGGGTAAGGATTCGATGGACTATGGAATAAGGAGTGGCAAGAGCCTAAGCTTGGGGATGACCGAGGCACCCCAAGGTAATATTCAAGGATAGCCAAGAGCCTAAGCTTGGGGATGCCCCGGAAGGCATCCCCTCTTTCGTCTTCATTCATCGGTAACTTTACTTGGAGCTATATTTTATTCGCCACATGATATGTGTTTTGCTTGGAGCGTCATTTTTTTTTTTTTTGCTTGCTGTTTGAATAAAGTACCAAGATCTGAAATTATTAAATGTTAGAGAGTCTTCACATAGTTGCATAATTATTCGACTACTCATTGATCTTCACTTATATCTTTCGGAGTAGTTTGGTGTTGCTCTAGTGCTTCACTTATATCCTTTTAGAGCACGGTGGTGGTTTTATTTTATAGAAATTAATGAACTCTCATGCTTCACTTATATCATTTTGAGAGTCTTTAGAACAGCATGGTAGTTTGCTTTGGTTATGAAACTAGTCCTAATATGATGGGCATCCAAGGGGGATATAATAAAAACTTTCATATAGAGTGCATTGAATACTAAGAGAAGTTTGATACTTGATAATTGTTTTGAGATATGGAGATGGTGATATTAGAGTCATGCTAGTTGAGTAGTGAATTTGAGAAATACTTGTGTTGAAGTTTGTGATTCCCGTAGCATGCACATATGCTGAACCGTTATGTGATGAAGTCAGAGCATGATTTATTTATTGATTGTCTTCCTTATGAGTGGCAGTCGGGGACGAGCGATGGTCTTTTCCTACCAATCTATCCCCCTAGGAGCATGCGCATAATACTTTTCTTTGATAACTAATAGATTTTTGCAATAAGAATGTGAGCTCTTTATGACTAATGTTGAGTCCATGGATTATACGCACTCTCACCCTTCCACCATTGCTAGCCTCTCTAATACCCCGCACCTTTCGCCGGTATTATACACCTACCATGTCCTTCCTCAAAACAGCCACCATACCTACCTATCATGGCATTTCCATAGCCATTCCGAGATATATTGCCATGCAACTTTCCACAGTTCTGTTATTATGACACGCTTCATCATTTTCGTATTGCTTTGCATGATCATGTAGTTGACATCGTATTTGTGGAAAAGCCACCGTTCATAATTCTTCCATACATGTCACTCATGAGTCATTGCACATCCCGATACACCGCCGGAGGCATTCATATAGAGTCATATTTTGTTCTAAGTATCGAGTTGTAATTATTAAGTTGCAAGAAAAATAAAAGTGTGATGATCATCATTATTAGAGCATTGTCCCAGTGAGGAAAGGATGATGGAGACTATGATTCACCCACAAGTCGGGGTGAGACTCTGGACGAAAATAAATAAATAAAAGAGCCCAAAGAAGCCCAAAAAAAGAGAAAAGAGGCCATAAAAAAGAAAAAAGAGAAGGCCCAAATAAAAAATGAGAGAAAAAAGAGAGAAGGGGCAATGCTACTATCCTTTTACCACACTTGTGCTTCAAAGTAGCACTATGATCTTCATGATAGAGAGTCTCCTATGTTGTCACTTTCATATACTAGTGGTAATTTTTCATTATAGAACTTGGCTTGTATATTACAATGATGGGCTTCCTCAAATTTCCCTAGGTCTTCGTGAGCAAGCGAGTTGGATGCACACCCACTTAGTTTCTTTTTGAGCTTTCACATACTTATAGCTCTAGTGCATCCGTTGCATGGCAATCCCTACTCACTCACATTGATATCTATTGATGGACATATCCATAGCCTGTTGATACGCCTAGTTGATGTGAGACTATCTTCTCCCTTTTTGTCTTCTCCACAACCACCATTCTATTCCACCTATAGTGCTATGTCCATGGCTCACGCTCATGTATTGCGTGAAGATTGAAAAAGTTTGAGAACATCAAAAGTATGAAACAATTGCTTGGACTGTCATCGGGGTTGTGCATGATTTAAATATTTTGTGTGGTGAAGATAGAGCATAGCGAGACTATATGATTTTGTAGGGATAGCTTTCTTTGGCCATATTATTTTGAGAAGACATAATTGCTTAGTTAGTATGCTTGAAGTATTATTTTTTTTTGTCAATATGAACTTTTATCTTGAATCTTTCGGATCTGAATATTCATGCAACAATTAAGAAGAATTACATTGAAATTATGCCAAGTAGCATTCCACATCAAAAATTATGTTTTTATCATTTACCTACTCGAGGATGAGCAGGAATTAAGCTTGGGGATGCTGATACGTCTCCAACGTATCTATAATTTTTGATTGCTCCATGCTATATTATCTACTATTTTGAATGTTTATGGGCTTTATTATACACTTTTATATCATTTTTGGGACTAACCTATTAACCCAGAG
Organism: Triticum aestivum; assembly: GCF_018294505.1. Lineage (NCBI taxonomy): Eukaryota > Viridiplantae > Streptophyta > Magnoliopsida > Poales > Poaceae > Triticum > Triticum aestivum. The sequence goes on from NC_057812.1 coordinate 531,114,198, forward strand.
CCCAGTGCCAGTTTTTGTTTTTACCTTGTTTTAGGGTTTCGACGAAAAGGAAAACCAAACGGAGTCCAATTGACTTGAAACTTCACGGAACCCATTTTTGGAAGGAAAGAAGCCCAGAAGACTTGAAGTGCATGTAAGGGAAGCTTCGAGGAGGCCACGAGGTAGGGGCGCCCACCCCCCTGGGCGCGCCCTCCACCCTCGTGGGCCCCTCATGACTCCCCTGACGTACTTCTTCCACCTATATATCTCCATAAACCCTAAGAACATCTGAGAGCACAATAGATCGGGAGTTCCGCCGCCAGAAGCCTCCGTAGCCACTGAAAGCGAATCTAGACCCATTCTGGCACCCTGCCGGAGGGGGCAATCCCTCTCCGGTGGCCATATTCATCATCCCGGTGCTCTCCATGACGAGGAGGGAATAGTTCTCCCTCGGGGGTGAGGGTATGTACCAGTAGCTATGTGTTTGATCTCTCACACTCGTGTTCTTGAGATGATACGATCTTGATGTATCGCGAGCTTTGCTATTATAGTTGGATCCTATGATGTTTCTTCCCCCTCTACTCTCTTGTAATGAATTGAGTTTCCCATTTGAATTTATCTTATCGGATTGAGTCTTTAAAGATTTGAGAACACTTGATGTATGTCTTATCATGCGTATCTGTGGTGACAATGGGATACCACGTGATTCACTTGATGTATGTTTTGGTGATCAACTTGCGGGTTCCGCCCATGAACCTGTGCATAGGGGTTGGCACACATTTTCGTCGTGAATCTCTGGTAGAAACTTTGGGGCACTCTTTGAGGTTCTATGTGTTGGTTGAATAGATGAATCTGAGATTGTGTGATGCATATCGTATAATCATACCCACGGATACTTGAGGTGACATTGGAGTATCTAGGTGACATTAGGGTTTTGGTTGATTTGTGTCTTAAGGTGTTATTCTAGTACGAACTCTAGGGATGTTTGTGACACTTATAGGAATAGCCCAATGGATTGATTGGAAAGAATAACTTTGAGGTGGTTTCGTACCCTACCATAATCTCTTCATTTGTTCTGCGCTATTAGTGACTTTGGAGTGACTCTTTGTTGCATGTTGAGGGATAGTTATGTGATCCAATTGTGTTATTATTGTTGAGGGAACTTGCACTAGCGAAAGTATGAACCCTAGGCCTTGTTTCAACGCATTGCAATACCGTTTACGCTCACTTTTATCATTAGTTACCTTGCTGTTTTTATAACTTCAGATTACAAATACCTTTATCTACTATCCATATACCACTTGTATCACCCTCTCTTCGCCGAACTAGTGCACCTATACAATTTACCATTGTATTGGGTGTGTTGGGGACACAAGAGACTCTTTGTTATTTGGTTGCAGGGTTGCTTGAGAGAGACCATCTTCATCCTACGCCTCCTACGGATTGATAAACCTTAGGTCATCCACTTGAGGGAAATTTGCTACTGTCCTATAAACCTCTGCACTTCGAGGCCCAACAACATCTACAAGAAGAAGGTTGTGTAGTAGGCATCAGGGAGCCATGAGGGGCCCACGAGGGTGGGGGCGCGCCTCCCTGCCTCGTGGCCACCTCGAAGCTTTCTTGACTTCAACTCCAAGTCTCCTGGATCACGTTTGTTCCAAAAATCACGCTCCCGAAGGTTTCATTCCGTTTGGACTCCGTTTGATATTCCTTTTCTGCGAAACACCGAAACAAGGAAAAAACAGAAACTGGCATTGGGCTCTGGGTTAATAGGTTAGTCCCAAAAATAATATAAAAGTGCATAATAAAGGCCATAAACATCCAAAACAGATAATATAATAGCATGGAACAATCAAAAATTATAGATACGTTGGAGACGTATCACCAGCAGCAGTTGAGACACGGAGGGCGAGAGATCTTCTTCAGACAGCGCTGGTTCAGCAGCAGGCTTACTGAGGGAGTCCTGGATTAGGGGGTATCCGGACAGCCGGATTATATCCTTTGGCCGGACTATTGGACTATGAAGATACAAGATTGAAGACTTTGTCCCGTGTCTAGATGGGACTCTCCTTGGCGTGGAAGGCAAGCTTGGCAATACGGATATGTAGATCTCCTTACTTGTAACCGACTCTGTGTAACCCTAGCCCCCTCCGGTGTCTATATAAACCGGAGGGTTTAGTCCGTAGGACAACATATAATCATACCATAGGCTAGCTTCTAGGGTTTAGCCTCTCCGATCTCGCGGTAGATCAACTCTTGTAATACTCATATTATCAAGAATAATCAAGCAGGACGTAGGGTTTTACCTCCATCAAGAGGGCCCGAACCTGGGTAAAACATCGTGTCCCTGCCTCCTGTTACCATCCGCCTTAGACACACAGTTCGGGACCCCTTACCCGAGATCCGCCGGTTTTGACACCGACATTGGTGCTTTCATTAAGAGTTCCTCTGTGTCGTCATCACTAGGCTTGATTTTTCCTTCGATCATCGATAGCGATGCAGTCCAGGGTGAGACTTTTCTCCCCGGACAGATCTTTGTATACGACGGCTCCGCACTGCGGGCCAACTCGCTTGGCCATCTAGAGCAGATCGAGAGCTACACCCCTGGCTATCAGGTCAGATTTGGAAACTTGAACTACACAGCTGACATCCATGGGTACTTGATCTTCAACGGATTCAAGCCCTTGCCGAGTGCGCTGCACGGTCACGATGAGCACGACTTAGCTCTACCATCGGACAGTGTTCGGGAGATCGCACCGGCGACCGCCCCGACCCTAAAATCAGAGCCAATTGTGCCATCCAGTGACAGGTGAATAGAGCCCGCCGCGGAGGCCGCACTCTCATCGGCGATCGAGCCGAGTACCGACCTTACCCTTCACGAGAGCCGTGACGCCAAACTGTCGGATTCTTCCCCGGCCACGGACTCCGAACCGCCTGCGCCCGTGCCTATCGAATCCAACTGGGCGCCGATCATGGAGTTCCCCTCCGCGAATATCTTTCAGCACTCGCCCTTCGGCGACATACTGAACTCATTAAGGTCTCTCTCTCTGTCAGGAGAGCCCTGGCCAAACCATGTCCGACAGAATTGGGATGCGGATGACGAAGAAATTCGCCGCCCACCCACCACCCACTTAGTAGCCACTGTCTACGATTTAACCAACATGCTCGACTTTGACTCCGAAGGCATCGATGATATGGACGACGATGCAGGAGATGAACAGGAACCACTGCCCACAGGGCACTGGACGCCCACTTCATCATATGATGTATAAATGGTGGACACACCCAAAGAAAACGACGACGAAGAACGGAAGGACGCAGCGAAGGGTTGTTCCCTCGAGAAGCAGTCAAAGCGGCGGCGTAAGCGCCGCTCCAAATCCCGCCTCGGCAGAAGCAGCGATCATTTAAGCCCAGCGATAGAGCAAGGCGAGCCAGCGGACGACAAACACGACATTGAACCATCATCCGACCACGGCAACACGGAGAATCAAACCGAACAACCCGACTCCGTCAAAGATAACAGTCCGGATAACATCACACCGGACAGGCACCCGGAGCAACAAAATACCCATAAAAGGCTTGTTGCCACTACGAGGGGTCTGAAAAAGCAGAAGCAAATGCTCAGGGCTGCACAAGACACACTCAGAATCATATGGAGTAAAGTACTCAACACTGAAGCGAAGTACGGCGATAATCGCCACACCAACAGCTACCCGAAGCAAAAATTGCTACCTGAATTCGATGAGGAGGCCCTAGATCCCCCGCAATAAAAAAACGGCCATCCGGTTGGATAGATGACCTCGTGGCCAACATAGAGCGGCAAACGACGCCGCACATAAGCCAGTACGCGATCCGCGTGAGGGCTCGCATCAAAAGGACAACGCAACCAGATCCATCTATGGGCCACGCAAGCGCGCTCCAGCATGCAATGCAACACAACAAACATCCCAACACCACGGTACACCCAAATAGAGGGGTACCGCACACCCCCTATGTTTCACCGATGAGGTGCTGGACCATGAATTTCTAGAGGGATTCAAACCCGTAAACATAGAAGCGTACGACGAAATGATAGACCCTGGGGTATGGATTGAGGACTACATCCTCCATATCCATAAGGCTCGAGGAGACGATCTCCACGCCATCAAGTACTTACCCCTCAAGCTCAAAGGGCCAGCTCGGCACTGGCTTAAAAGCCTCCCCGAAAACTCCATTGGAAGCTGGGAAGAGCTCGAAGACGCTTTCCGGGCAAATTTTCAAGGGACCTATGTCCGACCACTGGATGCAGAGATTTGAGTCATATAACTCAACAACCCAGAGAGTCAGCCTGAAAGCTTAGGAACAGGTTCCTCACTAAAAAGAACCAAATAGTCGACTGCCCGGACGCCGAAGCCTTAGCAGCTTTTAAGCACAGCGTTTGAGACGAATGGCTTGCCAGACACCTCGGCCAAAGAAAAGCTGAGAACAATGGCAGCATTAATAAGCCTCATGACCCGCTTTTGCGCGGGCGAGGATAGCTGGTTAGCCCGATGCAGCACCAGCGACCCAAGTACATCCGTAGTCAGGGACGAAAATGGGAAACCACAACGCAGCAAAAACAAGCGCCGGAATAAAGAAGACAGCCCAAAGAGCATGGTGGTAAACGCCGGATTTAGAAGCTCTCGGCCAGGTCAACAAAAGTTGCCCTCCAAAGGCAACAAAGACGAACTGTCCAGCCTAAACAAGATTCTGGATAAAATATGTCAGATCCACAGCACCACGGATAAGCCTGCAAATCATACCCATAGAGAATGTTGGGTTTTCAAGCAGTCCGGTGCTACGTCTTGAGCTTGCGTTGGTTTTCCCTGAAGAGGAAGGGATGATGCAGCAGAGTAGCGTAAGTATTTCCCTTAGTTTTTTAGAACCAAGGTATCAATCCAGTAGGAGCCCACGCTCAAGTCCCTCGTACCTGCACAAAGCGATAGCTACTCGCAACCAACGCGATTAGGGGTTATCAAGCCCTTCACGGTCACTTACAAGAGTGAGATCTGATAGATATAATATTTTTGGTATTTTTGGTATAAAGATGCAAAGTAAAAAAAGTAATGGCAAAGTAAAAAGCAAAGCAAGATTAAAGTAATGGAGATTGATATGATGAGAATAGACCCGGGGTCCATAGGTTTCACTAGTGGCTTCTCTCAAGAGCATAAGTATTCTACGGTGGGTGAACAAATTACTGTTGAGCAATTGACGGAATTGAGCATAGTTATGAGAATATCTAGGCATGATCATGTATATAGGCATCATGTCCGTGACAAGTAGATCGAAACGATTCTACATCTACTACTATTACTCCACTCATCGACCGCTATCCAGCATGTATCTAGAGTATTAAGTTAAAAATAGAGTAACGCCTTAAGCAAGATGACATGATGTAGAGAGATAAATTCATGCAATATGAAATAAACCCCATCTTGTTATCCTCGATGGCAACGATATAATACGTGCCTTGCTGCCCCTTCTATCACTGGGTAAGGACACCGCAAGATCGAACCGAAAGCTAAGCACTTCTCCCATGGCAAGAACTACCAATCTAGTTGGCCAAACCAAACGGGTAATTCGAAGAGACTTGCAAAGATAACCAATCATACATAAAAGAATTCAGAGAAGATTCAAATATTATTCATAGATAGAGTTGATCATAAACCCACAATTCATTGATCTCAACAAACACACCGCAAAAAGAAGATTACATCGAATAGATCTCCACAAGAGAGGGGGAGAACTTTATATTGAGATTCAAAGAGAGAGAAGAAGCCATCTAGCTACTAACTATGGACCCGAAGGTCTGAGGTAAACTACTCACACTTCATCAGAGAGGCTATGATGATGTAGAAGCCCTCCGTGATGACGGCCCTCTTCCCGCGAAGCTCCGGAACAGGCCCCAAGATGGGATCTCGTGGATACAGAAAGTTGGGGCGGTGGAATTAGGTTTTTGGCTCCTGTTCTGATCGTTTGGGGGTACGTGTGTATATATAGGAGGAAGAAGTACGCCGGAGGAGCAATGAGGGGCCCATGAGGCAGGGGGCGCGCCCTAGGGGGGGCATGCCCCCCACCCTCGTGACCGCCTCTTTTGTTCCTTGGAGCAGGGTCCAAGTCTCTTGGATCACGTTCGTTGAGAAAATCACGTTCCCGAAGATTTTATTCTGTTTGGACTCTGTTTGATATTCCGTTTATCTGAAACACTGAAATAGGCAAAAAAACAGCAATTCTGAGCTGGGCCTCCGATTAATAGGTTAGTCCCAAAAATAATATAAAAGTGGAAATTAAAGCCCAATATAGTCCAAAACAGTAGATAATATAGCATGGAGCAATCAAAAATTATAGATACGTTGGAGACGTATCATCCGGCAAGCTCAACGCCGAACATAAGGGGCAGGATACACCAAGCGAAGACGAGGACGAGCCTCACAAGCAAAGCACTGGGGAACAAAAGAAATTCCCACCAGAAGTCGAAACAGTAAACGTGTTACACGTAACAAAGGGGAGAAACAAAGCGGCACTCCTAGTGACACATGCCCAGGGACTATCACCGCGGAGCTCTGCCACTGGTCATCCCAACCGATCACCTTTGACCATCGGGATTACTCGGCAAGTATCCAGCGTGCAGGATGGGCTGCCTTGGTATTAGACCCAATAATTGACGGATACCACTTCACACGAGTACTGATGGATGGCGGCAGCAGTTTAAACCTGATATATCAGGACACAGTCCGCAAAATGGGGATAGACCCAACAAAAATTAGCCACGGCAATACTACCTTTAAAGGAGTAACGCCAGGCCCAGAGGCCCATTGCACGGGCTCCCTGCTACTAGAGGTTATATTCGGCTTTCCCGATAACTTCCGTAGCGAAAATTTAACGTTCCACATCGCTCCGTTCCAAAGTGGTTATCAAGCACTACTCGGACGTGAAGCTTTCGCTCGCTTTAACGCAATACCGCATTACGCTTCTCTCATGCTTAAGATGCCCGGTCCACGTGGCATCATTATAGTAAATGGAAATATTGAGCACTCCTTGCACGCGGAAGACCATGCGGCTGCCTTGGCAGCCGCACACTGAACGGCCTCACCAACTAAAGCATCTAACAGGTCGTTAAGACCACGGACGCGGTTGGACGAGTCCGGCGCAGCTATATGTAATTGATACAGGTTTGATGGCTATACCCCTATTACAATACAAGGGGCTCAACGCGCGCAAACAAGTGGCAATTAGGCTCAACTTTACTCATTTTGAACTGTACATGGTTTATTTAGTATAACCTACCTTTTGCACGACAACTTTTCAATTAAGTTCCTTTCTTTTTCAGATGACCATCGTGCTACACCCGTCCAGAATACGGCACAACGGAGACACAGGCGCAGACGTGCAGCAGGGACCCGTTCCAAGGATTCTTTTTAGATTAAGACCCTGCGTAAACCTTTTTTACTGTCTCTTGTTGATACACATCCCTCGGATTCTCAGTACAATTGAGAAGGATGCTGACGTATTGGCATGTGGCCACGTCAGAATATTGCACGTACCTGGACACCAGGGGCTCATTACAAAGGGCATTGTTTAGGCCCGGTTTACATCATAAAGACCGAATACCTTAGGGAGTGTTCGGCGTCGCGAGTTTGGCCTTATATGCATCATCTCTGAATCATGTCTTTGGTCAAATGTTGGGTTTGCCCGGCTCCTGTTTTTTGCTGCCTTACGTTCCGCTCTATCGGCTAAGGTGGCACCAGGAGAACTACTGTGATTGTGCCCTGGTTCATCCGGATGAGCACCTCAGCAGAGAAAGCCAAAAACCGACTGTCATGATATAGCGTGAGACTAGTCAACCACTCGATGACCTAGCAGAATCTTCGGGATTCCTCCGCCTTAACGAAGGGTCGTTTCCCGGCCAGGCATGTACGCGCCCCGAATCCGGATGAGCGCGGAGCCACCAGGGGCTATATAGTAGCCCCACTGTCAAACTCCTCTGGCTAAGTGAAAGTGTTAAAGCATTATAGTCCGATTGCCTAGTTCGCTGCGCTATCACCTCCTTAATGGACCAAGATGTTGGATCAAGTGTGAACATGTGTCTTCTGCGAACACCCCCGCATTATATGCGTGGGGGCTGAAGCCGACGACTGCTATCTTTCAGGTTATATACATATATACATAAACGGTCGCACAAGAGGCATCATAGTACTTTCGGGCAAAAGTATAAATACAGCCTTGATAAATTCAATAAAACATTGTTCTTACAATGGGAATACATGTCACTTAAACATAATATCCTTCAAGCACTGAGCCTCTATCAAATGAGTGCCTTCAAGAACTTCTTCAAAGTAGTGCTCGGCGGCCACTCGGCCTATGGCCGAACCCTGTGCCGCAACAGTGGTGGCATCCATCTCCGCCCAGTATGTTTTGACACGGGCAAGGGCCATCCGTGAGCCCTCTATGCCCGCCGACCTCTTTACAGCATTGATGCGTGGCACATCACCAAGGCATTGCTGCACTAAGCTAAAGTAGCTATTCGGCCTTGGCCCTCCTGGCCACAGATGATCCACAACGGACCTCATGGCAAGTTCGGATAATCTATGGAGCTCGGCCCAACCGGTCAATCGCTCATTCAGCAATAGGGGACGGACTGGAGCGTGAAACTGTGACCAGAACAACTTTTCCACTTTAGGACCTTTCTGATCTTTGAAGTACTCGGCCGCATCAGTAGCACTTGTAGCCAAATCCATGTACTCGTCCGCAGAACTCCATAACCGGTCTAGAGGAGCATATTTTGGATCTCCGAACTTAGTCCGCAACAAGAAGGGCTTCCCAGAAACGATATCCGCAGCTTGATTCAGCTCCTCCTTCGTCGCTCTAATTTTGGAGCGGGCTTCCCTGGCAGCCACCCGGGCCTTCTCCAGGTCCGTCGCCTTCGCCCGGTTTTCCTCTTCAAGAAGACGGTAACGGTCAGCAGCATCTTTTAACTCCACGGCCATCTTGGCAATTTTTTCTGTGCTCTCGCAATGTGCGGCCTGTTCGGCCCTTAAACCCTCGGTCGCCTTTAAAGCGGCCGCATTGCTGCTCCTCGCGTGCTCCTTGGCTTGGGCAAGTTCCGCCCGAAGGGTCTCCACGGCGGCAGCTCCATCTGCAGTCACAACATATTAAAGATATCGGCATCATGCTGCTCTTACTATGTGATGATCACCAGAAAAATCACTGACCCTGTGCCTCGTCAAGCCGCTTGTTGACAAGCACGATGTCAGCATCTGCCGCATCCAGCTACCGCCTTAGTTCGGCAAACCCATCAGTCCGGCTAGCCACCGGAGCTTCAACCACCTGCACATAAAGGCAGTCTGGTTATTACCTAGGACTATGATCCTCTAGTTGCCGCCGTTTTCGACGACAACCAGAGTCTCAGGGGCTACTATCTACACAGGGCACATGTAAAAATGTGTGGTACTATCAAAAATGTACATCATTTCACGTACCTTAAAACCCGTCAGTAGACTCACAAAGGCTTCATGCAACCCGCTTTCAGCGGACGAAAACCTTTCAATCACCGTACCCATCAACGTGCGGTGCTCTTCTGAGATAGCCGCTTGCTCTAGCAGATCCCTCAGTACGTCTGACCGCACACCAGACGGTGCCGGACTCTTTTGATTGCTCTCTTCAAGAGCCGGATACTGAGGACTTCGGGTGGCCATAGGATTACCTTCTGGCCTTGCCGGATCAGGAGAAACCCTCCGCGACGACACCTCGGGGTCGCCCGCCTCGTGAGGCGGTGTGGCAGGGGGAGGCGTTTCGCTCTCCATCATATCTAGAAGAAGATCCCCTGAAGACGAGCTCTACTGAGAAGGGCTAAGATCCGAACTGCAAGATAAATGTTTCGGTTGTTTTCCTCAGAAGTAAAGCGAGATATTTTCATTATTAAGTACCCTTTTACTTACAGCTCGGTGGAGGGATGGTCCCCTTGAGGGCATAGTGCGGCCAGGGTAGACCCCGAGGCAGGACCCTCCGGCGAAGATTTCTTCCCCCGTTTGGAGACCATTGTCTCCGGGTCCTCGGAGGCGGTCCTCTTCCTTCCCTAGGGAGAGGAAGTTTCAGTCCCTCCTCCTCAGCTAACCTCCTTCGCGCAAGCGCTAACCTCCTTGTTCCCCCCTTTATCTTCTCCCAAGGGCGCTTGATAAGGCGCGATCTCCAGCATCCTGGTTAGCACGGGATTTGGTGAGGTCTCAGGGAGGGGGGCCGGACACCTGATCAACTTTGCCTTCGCTATCCAATCCTCGACCAAGAGCGGGTTTTCTTTTTTAGGGCAATGTTGCTATGAATAAAACGGACAGTGTATTCGGATGCGGGGCTACTTACTTGGGTATCCGGGCGATTGCAGCTCAGACCTACATCCTCAGTGATGTCCGGACACATTATTTGTGGTCCAAATAACAATTTGTACATCTCTTCGTGCGTCATGCCGAGGAAATGTTGGATAGCTCGCGGTCCTTCCGGGTTGAATTCCCACATGCGAAGGGGCCGGCGTTTGCAAGGCTGGACTTGACGGACTAGCATAACTTGCACTACCATAACCAGACTAATATCTCTCTCGAAGAGATCTCGGAAACGGCTTTGCAGTATTGGCACGTCCTGGGATGGACCCCAGCTCAGCCCCCTACTGATCCATGACATCAGTTGTGGTGGGGGGCCTGAACAGAAGGCGGGGGCAGCTACCCACTTGACACTTTGGGGAGCTGTGATGTAGAACCACTCCCGCTGCCACAATCCGGACACCTCTGGGAAGTAACCCTCGGGCCAGGGAGCGTCGGCAATTTTGCTTATTGAAGCGCCTCCGCACGCTGCATGCTGCCCCTCGATCATCTTCGACTTCACATCGAAGGTCTTGAGCCACAGGCCAAAGTGAAGGGTAATGCGGAGGAAGGCCTCGCATACGATAATAAATGTCGAAATGTGAAGAAGGGAATCCGGGGCCAGATCGTCAAAATCTAGCCCGTAATAGAACATAAGACCCCTAACAAAGGGATCCAGAGCGAGGCCTAGTCCTCGGAGGAAGTGGGAGATGAACATGACGCTCTCGTTGGGTTCGGGAGTAGGGACGACCTGCCCTCGTGCAGGCAGCCGATGAGAAATTTCGGCGGTCAGATATCTGGCCTCCCTCAACTTCTTGATGTCCTCCTCTGTGACGGAGGAAGGCATCCACCGACCTTGAAGGTTGGTGTCGGTGTCAAAACCGGCGGATCTCGGGTAGGGGGTCCCGAACTGTGTGTCTAGGCCGGATGGTAACAGGAGGCAGGGGACACAATGTTTTACCCAGGTTCGGGCCCTCTTGATGGAGGTAAAACCCTACGTCCTGCTTGATTAATATTGATGATATGGGTAGTACAAGAGTAGATCTACCATGAGATCAGAGAGGCTAAACCCTAGAAGCTAGCCTATGGTATGATTGTGTGTTGTGGTTGTTGTGTCCTACGAACTAAAACCCTCCGGTTTATATAGACACCGGAGAGGGTTAGGGTTACACAAGGTCGGTTACAAAGAAGGAGATATCCATATCCTTATTGCCTAGCTTGCCTTCCACGCCAAGTAGAGTCCTATCCGGACACGAGATGAAGTCTTCAATCTTGTATCTCCATAGTCCAACAGTCCGGCCAAAGGATATAGTCCGGCTGTCCGGAGACCCCCTAATCCCAGACTCCCTCAGTAGCCCCTGAACCAGGCTTCAATGACGATGAGTCTGGAGTGCAGTATTGTCTTCGGCATTGCAAGGCGGGTTCCTTCTCTGAATACATCATAGAAGAATTTGAATACGAGGAGTGTCCGACCCTGCAAAATAAGTTCCACATACCACCGTAGAGAGAATAATATTTTCGCAAATCTAATTTGCTGACTTGTTTTGACAGTATGACGTTATGTCATGGCCCGGTGATTATTCGAACCGTTTCCTTTAACTAGCCCCGCACATAACGCGGGGCAGTTTTTCGACACGTCTTATCAAAGCAGAGATCGTGTCCCCTTATTACGGCATTCTCATCAATACGGGCATGGGTAACCCAACCGCGCCATCGATTACGGCGCTCGGGGGATAAGCAAGTTTTACCAGGCAAGTGGGGACACTTAGTTTCGTCCGCCCATATAAAGGGATAAGGATTCACCTTTCCATCCACGCCTTCTTCCTCCTTTGCTCATCCATTTTCGCACACTCGAGCTCTAGCGCCCAAGTCCGCACTTCCCACCTCAACCTTCTCCAACCATGTCCGGAGCAGGAGGCAGGTGGATGGTCTCCTCCGTCACGGATGGAGACATCAAGAAGCTGAGGAAAGCCGGATACCTGCCCGACAACATCGCGCACCGGCTCCCAGATGAGGGGCAGCTCATCCCCACTCCCAGGCCCCATGAGAGGGTAGTGTTCCTCACCCATTTCCTCCGCGGACTGGGATTCCCTCTCCACCCATTCGTCTGGGGTCTCATGTTCTATTACGGCCTGGATTTCCACGATCTGGCCCCGAACTTCACCCTCAACATCTCAGCGTTTATCGTTGTGTGCGAGGCCTTCCTTCGCATCAGGCCCCACTTCGGCTTATGGTTGAAGACCTTCAATGTCAAGCCGAAGGTTGTGGGCGGCCACCAGGCGGAGTGCGGAGGCGCCATGGTGGGCAAGATGCCCAACATAACATGGCTCGAGGGCTCCTTTGTGGAAACCATAAAGGGATGGCAATCGGGGTGGTTCTACATCACCGAGCCGCGCGACCCTGCATGGGCAGCAGACCCCGAGTTCCGATCTGGCATCCCCATGTGGCTCACCTCCTGGAAAGAGAAGGGTCTATCCTGGGGTAGTTCGGGAGAGCTGACCGGACTCCAAACATGTATTCAAAACATGGTGAACAACAAGCTCAAACTCGTCAACGTGGTCCAGGTCATGCTCCACCGCCGGATCCTCCCGTGCCAACAACGGGAGTTCAACTTGTGGGAGTTCGACCCGGCGCAGCATCAAACTCTGAACAGGCTCTTCGACACAACTCACGAAGATGCTTGGAGGGTGCTGTTCAAAAGAGCCGAGGTCCCCCCTCCCATTACTGAGGATCGCGGATTCAGCGCAAAGCGCCAAGCCAGTGCGGTAAGCTGCTTTACCTTTCACAGGATACTTATTTTTTATAGATTGACTCCATGCGGGATCTAAACTCCCATACCTTTGACAGGACTGGCAGGAGACGGCCGGACAGATCGACTGTCCGGCTTCTTTGCCCGAAGGCCCAGCAGACGCTCTTCTAGCGAGGATGCTGATTCCGGCTCCTTATACGGTGCCGGAGAAGACCAAGAAGGCCAAGGGAACCCGAAAGAGTTCCTGACGCCAGGCGTCGTTGGACTCAACGTCCGATGACTCTGCGGCGCACTCCTCCCCCGAAGACGAGGAAGAAGAAGAAGATGCTCCCCCTCCGGCTGGGGGAGATAAGAAAAGGAAGGCCGCCCCAACTAGGGGGGGGGGCGAAGGGTCCAAGAAGGGAAGGACTCTCCTTCCGGACAGTTCCACCGCCGCCGATGAAGGCGAAGACGAGTGGTTGCCCAGGGCCAAGCCCCTAGAGAGGTCATAAATATTCGGATACCAGAGTAACTCATAGCATTCCTTTGTCGCACTACTTTCCCTAACGCCGAACATAATTATGCAGGCCGCCACTAGCCAGTATTGATGTATCATCGGACGGCTCCCTGGGCTCGTCGGACATGGATAGTGATCCAGTCCCGACTGCCACCTCCCCTCATCCTGCTGACGACACCGAGGTGCTGTCTCAAGAGGCACCGGATCGAGGGGAGACAGTCCCGGAGGCGCCTCAAGGCGACCTTCCGGACGCCGGGAGCCGAGGAGACGGGGCCCCTGAGAGCTCCGAGTTCGGCCCTCAGCCGAACACCGCGTCGGAACCTCCAGTGCTTCCGGGCTCGGGCAGGCGGCCTCCTTCTAAGAGGGGCAAGACACCTGTGCCTGTGACCTCTGTCCATCCAGAGGCACTGGACAATCTACTGGAAGCGCTTCGCAGCGCCTCCATCGACGAGGAGCACTGTACTATTATGAGTGCGGTGGTCCAGAAGGTTCAGTCCACCAAGAGCGGATTGACTAAAGCCTGTGTCAGCCTTCTAACAGGCTTTGAGGTAAGTGTTTTAAAATGTAGTAGAAATGTTACTGCATAGACAGTAGCCCCTGATGCTTTGTTCGGTGTTCACAAAGAAAAGCCGAACAGAGGATCAAATAATATCGCAGGAGTCTAATATAAGTATGTCAATATGCATATGCAGGCTTCGCTGATGGCGTCCGCCGCACTGACTGTGGAGGTCGTCGTACTGAAGCAGGACCTCGAGGGGTCCAGGAAAGAGCTCGGCCTTGCCAAGAGGCAGCTCGAGGAGAACAAGGGTAAGTAATACCCTGTCTATAGATATGTATATATAAAAGAAGACACGATTGCAAAATGATAGGATCATCATATATTTGCCAGGGGCCACGACCGAGGTGGCGACCCTGAAGCAAGCGCTAACGAAGGCCAAAGATAAAGCGTCCAAGGAGCGCACCGAGCGAGAGAAGCACGAGGCTCGGGTGGGCAAGGTGCAGCAAGAGCTCCAGGCTCTCGTGGCGAAGCACGAGGCGTTGGAGCTTGACTCAAAGACGCGGGAGTCTGAGCTTGCCGCGGCCCTCGAGAGCGCAAAAAGTGCCAAGGCCGAAGCCCAAAAGGCCCTCCAGGAGATCGGCGCAATGAAGAAGATAGCGGCGGGTAAGGCTTTCTATATGCAAAGCAAGCATGTAAAAGTAAATTACCGATTACTTACCCGAATCTGAAGCTCTCCAGGAGCATTCGCAGATTTACCCCGCAGCGTGTCCGATGCCGCACAATTTTACCAGGCCGAGGATGGAAGCTCAACGGAGAAGTTGTTCTGGTCTCAGTATACTGAGGCCGAACACCCGGTGCCAATGAGCGACCAGCTGAAGCAGATGGTCGAGCTACATAAGGCGGCCGATCAGGCCATGAAGGGCTTTATAGTCCGGCTATGGTCTGGCGACGCCCTTCCGAACAGCTTCTTCGGCCTGGTGAGGCGGCTTGTGGATGCCTGCCCGCGGCTGGAGGTCGTCAAGCGATCTGTCTGCATTGAAGGTGCACGCCGGGCTTTCGCCCGTGTTAAATTGCAGTGGGTCAAGCTAGACTCCGTGAAGCTGATGAAGGAGGGGCCGCCAGAGGGCAAGGAGCACCGCCACCCCGAGATGTACTACAAGGGTGTTCTGCCGGGTGCCCGTCTCATAGCGGACGAGTGTTCAAAAGATGTAATATTTGAGTGAGACTTGCTCGTTTTATCCTGTATTTATGAAAACTTGTTTCATATGCGCTATGCAATGCTTGTTTGAATTTAAAATATTACCTTCTGTTTGGCTATTTATCCAATCTGAGAGATGGCTAGTCCTCGGCTTCTGCCCCCATGCCACGAGTGCTGGGGTGTTCGGGATAAACCTGAGCACTTTTGTTCCCATGTTTGGGTCCTTTGAGGGAGGTGCTCAGCACAGCGAACAAGGCAACCAGACTAATAATGCTTTATCACTCTCACTTAGCCATAGAATTCTATAATTTTAAATTTCGGCGAAGCCCCTGGTATTTGGAAGGCCGAATTTGGGGCGCGATACACGCCTTTAAGCCGGACAGGGCTGGTCCCTCGCTCTAAGCGGCATAAGTCTTTAGGGACTCGAAAACCTCGCCGAACAGCGACCAGTCTCTCGCCTTATCATGACAGTCAGTTTTAGCTTTCTCTACTGAGGTGTTGAACCCAGCAGAACCGGGGCACAATCGCAGTAGTTCTCCTAGCGCTACCTTAGCCGATAGAGCGGAACGTAAGGTACCAAAAGATAGGAGTCGGGCAAACCCAACATTTGACCAAAGACATGATTCGGAGATGATGCATATAATGCTATAAGTTCGGGGTGCCGCACTTGTGAAAGTGTTCAGACTTTTCACACCGTATTGTGAGGTACGTAAGCCCCTGGTGTATTGGTCGTACCAAAGTGTACGGTTGCAAGGCGTCATTAATGAACACACACACACACACACACACACACACACACATATATATATATAACAAGAATGCAATAATAGTCGTAATGTCATGCATTGTTTATTCAAAAAATTGTGTTAAAGCAGAGTGATACAGATAGTGCGATAAGCAAAGATTAGGACTATGTCCCTTCCAAGGGCAAGTTGAGGAATGATATTAAATCGAATATTTCGCTCGTTACTGTAATCCACCTGGGAATTTCGTGGTATGATGTAGTTGTCTGCCTCCTTGGTTGCTGCATCATGTGTTCGGCAATAGTGCTGCCGGACAGTGTTTCCAAAGATTAAGGTCTTGAAAAAAAGAGAAAATAACCAAACAGGAAGCCCCTAGTGCGGTTTAAGCCGCATCTTGGGGCGTGCCGCAGTTGTGCCCCCCTCCCCACCTGTGCCCATGGTATTTTTAATGCATAATTATGTACGCGTGGCATGAGTTTCGCCGTTTGGGCTGGGATTGGGGTGGCCGTCGTATTGCTACGCGAGCTTAGATTGCGCCAGGCAGTCTATTTGCCGATTGCTCCGAGCGCGCTTGAAGGTGTCCGGGCTTTGAAGCGCCGAACTGGTTGATTGCCTTGAGAGGCTGCTTTGCGCTTCTGCTGCGAGGGCAGTGGTGTGCTGCTCTGTTCGGAGAGAGCGCTCTATGTTTCCATTGACTGTAATAACTCCGCGAGGTCCTGGCATCTTGAGCTTGAGGTATGCATAATGCGGTACATCATTGAATCTAGCAAATGCGGTTCGCCCAAGCAGCGCGTGATAACCACTGCGGAACGGGACTATATCAAAGATTAACTCTTCACTTCGGAAGTTATCCGGGGATCCGAAGACCACTTCTAGTGTAATTGAGCCTGTGCAATGGGCCTCTACACCTGGAATGACGCCTTTAAAGGTCATCTTTGTGGGTTTGATCCTTGAGGGGTCTATACCCATTTTGTGCATTGTGTCCTGATAAAGCAGGTTCAGGCTGCTGCCGCCATCCATAAGGACTCGAGTGAGGTGAAATCCGTCAATGATTGGGTCTAGGACCAGTGCGGCGAATCCGCCATGATGGATACTAGTGGGGTGGTCCCTGCGATCAAAGGTGATCGGACAGGAGGACCAAGGGTTGAACTTTGGGGCGACTGGCTCCAACGCATATACGTCCCTGAGCGCACGCTTCCGCTCCCTCTTGGGGATGTGGGTTGCGTATATCATGTTCACCGTCCGCACTTGTGGGGGAAACCTCTTCTGTCCTCCGGTGTGTGGCTGTCGAGATTCCCCCTCGTCATCGCTATGCGGCCCCTTGTCCTTGTTTTCGGCAATTAACTTACCGGCCTGCTTGAACACCCAACAATCCCTGTTGGTGTGATTGGCTGGCTTGTCTGGGGTGCCGTGTATTTGACACGAGCGATCGAGTATACGGTCCAAGCTGGACGTACCCGGCGTACTTTGTTTGAATGGCTTTTTCCGCTGACCGGGTTTAGAGCCTTTGAATCCGGCATTGACTGCCGTATCCTTAGTATTTTCGCTGTTAATGTGGCGCTTATGTTTGTTGCGACGTGACCTGCTATTGCCGTCCTTGGTATCCGAGGTACCATGGTTCTTTGATATGTTATTACTGCGAGCCAGCCAGCTGTCTTCTCCCGCACAAAAGCGGGTCATGAGCGTCGTGAGAGCTGCCATAGATTTCGGCTTTTCCTGACCAAGGTGCCAGGCTAGCCACTCGTCTCAAATGTTGTGTTTGAAAGCCGCTAAGGCCTCTGCATCCGGACAGTCGACGATTTGATTTTTCTTTGTAAAAAACCGAGTCCAGAATTGCCTGGCTGACTCTTTTGGCTGCTGAATTATGTGGCTCAAGTCATCGGTGTCTGGTGGTCGCACATAAGTGCCCTGAAAGTTGTCGAGGAATGCAGCTTCCAGATCTTCCCAAAAGCTAATGGAGTCCGCTGGCAAGCTGTTAAGCCAATGTCACGCTGGTCCTTTGAGCTTTAGTGGGAGGTATTTGATGGCGTGTAAGTCATCACCGCAGGCCATGTGGATGTGGAGGAGGAAATCCTCGATCCATACTGCGGGATCTGTTGTGCCGTCGTATGATTCAATATTTACAGGTTTGAAACCTTCTGGGATTTGATGATCCATTACTTCGTCTGTGAAGCATAAGGGGTGTGCGGCGCCTCTGTATTGGGCTATATCGCGATGCAGCTCGAATGGGTCTTGCCCGCTGTGTTCGGCCCGGCCGGATTTTCTTTTACTGTATCCAGTGTGACGTTTATCGTCTCGCAGAGTGGCGCGCCCTCGTGATTTGTAGATCGATCTTGCATGCTTTTCTTTGTCCTCCAATATGTCTCGCAGGTCTGGCGTATCTCCCCATGCCTTTTTATTTGAATGGCCTCGGGGTGGAGGCTGAGTTTTTGGCTGGAATGCCTCTCTATCGCGGCCACGAGGTGGCTGATCAGCTGTATCATACGCTTCTTCCTCCAGTCGGGGTAGTAACCTGCACTTTGGGTAATTCCTGGAGGGGCGCTCAAGTTTATATTCCTCGGCCGCGAGGACTTTAGTCCATCTGTCAGCTAGCAGATCTTGATCAGCTTGAAGCTGTTGCTGCTTTTTCTTCAGGCTATTTGCCGTGGCCATAAGCCGGCGCTTGAAGCGCTCTTGTTCGACGGGATCCTCTGGTACGGCGAATTCATCATCACCGAGGCTTGCCTCGTCTTTGGAGGGGGGCATGTAATTATCATCCTCCTCTTCTCCATCTGTCGCTCTCTCAGGAGGGCTGGCTCCTCCATCCTCCTGCTCTAAATCTTGCTGGAGGGGATTGTTGTTGTCTTCGGCACTATCCAGAGAGTTATTATCTCCTGTGCCAGTATCACCACTTTTGCTATGGCGGGACTTAGAGCGGCGTCGCTGACGTCGGCGCTTGGGTTGCTTCTTGGAGGGGTCATCCTCCGCTATCTCGTCGCCATTGCCTTCTTTGGGTGTATCCACCATGTATATATCATATGATGAGGTGGCTGTCTAGTGCCCCGTAGGCAGTGGTTCCTCTTCGTCTCCCGCATCGTCGTCCATACCGCCGATGTCTTCGGAGTCGAAGTCGAGCATGTCCGCTAAGTCATCGATAGTGGCTACTAAGTGGGTGGTGGGTGGGTCACGAATTTCTTCGTCGTCCGCATCCCAGTCCTGTCGGACATAGTTCAGCCAGGATCCTCCTGACAAGGAGAGAGACCTTAATGAGTTTAGTATGTCGCCAAAGGGCGAGTGCTGAAAAATATCCGTGGAGGTAAACTCCATGATCGGCGCCCAATCGGATTCGATAGGAACGAGCGCAAGCGGTTCGGAGTCCGTGGCCGGAGAAGGATCCAGCAGTTTAACAACACGGCTCTCGTGCAAGGCAAGGTCGATGTTCGGCTCGATCGCCGCTGAGGGTAAGGCCTCTGTGGCGGGGTCCATCCACCCATCCGCAGAAGGCGCAACTGGCTCCGAATTGAGGGTCGGAGCGGCTGCCGGTGCAATCTCCTTAACACTGTCCGATGGGAGAGCTAAGTCATGCTCATCGTGACCGCATGGTGCACAAGGCAGAGGCTCGAATCCGTCGAAGATCAAATCTCCACGGATATCGGCCATGTAGTTTAAGCTTCCAAACCTGACCTGGTGGCCAGGGGCGTAACTTTCAATCTGCTCCAGATGGCCAAGCGAATTGGCCCGCAGTGCAAAGCCGCCGAACACGAAGATCTATCCGGGGAGAAAAGTCTCACCCTGGACCGCATCGCTATCGATGATAGTAGGAGCCATCAAGCTCAACAGCGACGACATAGAGGAACTCTCAATGAAAGCACCAATGTCGGTGTCAAAACCGGCGGATCTCGGGTAGGGGGTCCCGAACTGTGCGTCTAGGCCGGATGGTAACAGGAGGCAGGGGACACAATGTTTTACCCAGGTTCGGGCCCTCTTGATGGAGGTAAAACCCTACGTCCTGCTTGATTAATATTGATGATATGGGTAGTACAAGAGTAGATCTACCACGAGATCAGAGAGGCTAAACCCTAGAAGCTAGCCTATGGTATGATTGTTTGTTGTGGTTGTTGTGTCCTACGGACTAAAACCCTCCGGTTTATATAGACACCGGAGAGGGTTAGGGTTACACAAGGTCGGTTACAAAGGAGGAGATATCCATATCCGTATTGCCTAGCTTGCCTTCCACGCCAAGTAGAGTCCTATCCGGAAACGAGATGAAGTCTTCAATCTTGTATCTCCATAGTCCAACAGTCCGGCCAAACGATATAGTCCGGCTGTCCGGAGACCCCCTAATCCTGGACTCCCTCAGTTGGATTCGGACATAGTTGAAGGTCTGAAGCGCCTAAACCTGAGCTTTGGGTGTTGGAACTCGATGCGAGAGGCGGATTCGATTAAGATCGAGAGGAAAAGGCCTTGTCCCCTTTATAAAGAGGGTGAATATCAAGCGTCCTCCTCGTGGCCGTTTGGGACTTGCCTAAGATTTAGGAGTCCTACTAATAGGCGCGGTTGGGTTACCCACATCTGTATTGATGGGAATCCCGTTATAAGGGGACACGATCTCTGCTTCGACAAGACGTGCCAAGGAAACCGCCTCGCGAAACACGCTGAGATAGGTTATGAAAAATGATTCGAATAAAGACCTGGTTGTGCTATGATGTCACACTACGGGGTACGTCATCAGATTAGATTTGTGTAAATATTATTCCCTCTACGGTGGTATGTGGAACTTAGTTTGCAGAGCCGGACACGATCCTCGTGTTCAAGATCTTCTATGAAGTATTCGGAGGAGGAACCCGCCTTGCAATGCCGAAGACAATCTGCGTGTCGGACTTATTGTCATTGAAGCCTGGTTCAGGGGCTACTGAGGGAGTCCTGGATTAGGGGGTATCCGGACAGCCGGATTATATCCTTTGGCCGGACTGTTGGACTATGAAGATACAAGATTGAAGACTTCATCCTGTGTCCGGATGGGACTCTCCTTGGCGTGGAAGGCAAGCTTGCCAATACGAATATGTAGACCTTCGTCCTTGTAACCGACTCTGTGTAACCCTAGCCCCCTTCGGTGTCTATATAAACCAGAGGGTTTAGTCCGGAGGACAACATACAATAATACCATAGGCTAGCTTCTAGGGTTTAGCCTCTCTGATCTCGCGGAAGATCAACTCTTGTACTACTCATATTATCAAGAATAATCAAGCAGGACGTAGGGTTTTACCTCCATCAAGAGGGCCCGAACCTGGGTAAAACATCGTGTCCCCTGCCTCATGTTACCATCCGCCTTAGACGCACAGTTCGGGACCCCCTACCTGAGATCCGCCGGTTTTGACACCGACACTTACTCTTACAGACGTGATCGAGTCCATTCTACCCCTCGCCCGAGCCGGAGTTACAGCAGACATCTCGATGAGCCGGCTGTATCAAGCAGTGGGCGGAACCATAACCCACCTCGGGGGCATGACCCGACAGGTGGTGGTGCAAATGCTTAAGACGTGGTGGATCAAGGGAGAACTCGTCGAGAGGCCGAGCTAGCGGCTCAGTATGCGGCTCGTCAACCAACTCCGGTTTGTCCGACCACCTCTATGGAGCCAGGTGTAACCTTTAGAAACCTGGCCGTGCCATGCTTGGTGTCAGATCTACATAATGAGCGTCTGCCCAAGGATTTCAAAGGACCTCGCAAGGTGCCAAACTATACAGTTGATTTAAATCCCGAGGCATGGATTGAGAGTTATGAGATGGCCATGGAATTGCGAGATGTCAGCGAGGCTGCATGTGCTAAGTATTTCCCCTGGTGTTAGAAGGAACGGCCCACACCTGGTTGAAGGGGCTTCCTGCTAATTCCATCGGGTCATGGGCTGAGTTGAAAACCCGGTTTATCCTGAACTTCAAAGATACGTGTAAGCAGCCCATGTCGATTGTGGATCTAGCCGCTTGTGTTCGGGAAGAAGGTGAATCAACAACCCATTGGGTGCGTTGGGTCTCAACGATCTTGCACTCATCGGATCGCATCAATGCTGACTCAGTTGTGTTGATGTTAGAAAACAATTGTCACTTCACACCCTTGAAGCAGAAACTGGGGCGGCTCAAACGTCACTGCAATGACATGGGGACTCTCCTGGCGGCTCTGGTTAAGTATGCTGACTCCGATAGTACCAAAGACCCTGAGGTTGAAGATGACAAAGCAGGAAAGGGGAAGAGGAGCGGCAACGCTAAAGGACAACAGCATAACCCGGCGGCAAGTCAAGGGGGTAATGGTAAGCGCAAGGCTGACAATAGTTTGGACTTTCTAGAAAATACCAATGCATAGAATAATGGCCAGGGTCGTAAGGGTAGACCACCCTCACAGACCGGAGGATCAGGCATTAATCTTGAGCATCTATTGAATCAGCCCTGCCCAAGGCATGGTACGCGACAAAGACCGTCTACTCATCTCTGGAAGGATTGTTTCATTATGAAGGAGTTTAAAAACTCAAATCTCTTTCAAGGCAACCATGGACCAGGTGGCGGTCCAGGATCTGGTTCTTGGGATCTGGGTTACGGTGGTGGCGGTTCAAGCTCCAGGTTCCAAGGTCATCAAGGTCATCAAGGCAATCAAAACAATCAAGATGGCTACCATCAACAGTCAGGTCAGGGGAGTCAGCAGCAACAATCTGGGTATCAGAGTAAACCGAAATAGCTGAATAGTGGGCAGTACCACATCTTCACCACGATTTTGTGCAAGCGAGATCAGAAGCTTCATAAAAGGGCAACAAACTCTGTTGAACCGGCAGTGCCCTGTTACTTGCGCTGGTCTGAGTAGCCCATTGTGTGGAGTCGAGAGGATCATCCGCCCATGGTTGATAATCTGGGTCATTTGGCCTTGGTGGTTGCACCACAAGTTGGAGGGTATAAGTTCACCAAAGTACTCATGGACGGGGCAAGCAGCATCAATATCCTTTATTATGAGACCATCCGTCGCATGGGGTTGACAGATAAAAATCTTAAGCCGCCAAACACTGTTTTCCATGGTGTGGTGCCTGGTAAATCGGCATATCTGGTTGGTAAGATAGCTCAAGAAGTTGCTTTTGGAGATGATCATGACTCTAGATCAGAGACATTGACCTTTGAGGTGGTGAAAATCAAGAGCCCTTATCATGCCCTACTCGGGCGAGCGGCTTATGCTAAGTTCATGGCAAGGCCCTGTTATGTTTATCTGCGGCTCAAGATGTCGGGTCGTAAGGGGACCATCACAGTGCATGGGAGCCGGAAGATAGCCTTGGAGTGTGAAGAGGGTGATGCGGCTTATGCTGAGTCGGTTTGTGCAACGGAGGAGTTGAAGCTTTATAAGGATAACGTTGACCCGATAGATATGACGTCTTTGAAAAAACCAACCATAGAGCATGATTCAGTTTTAAAATTGAAGTCGGCAGATGACACCAAGATGGTTCACTTTGTTCGTACCGAATCATCTAAGCAGTTCAGCATCAGTGTTAATCTGGTTCCAAAATAGGAAAGTGCGCTCATCGAGTTCATCCATGAGAATTGGGACATCTCTGCATGGAAGCCCTCGGACATGCCGGGTGTACCGAGAGAACTAGCTGAGCACACTCTTAATATTGATCCAAAGTTTAAACCGGTCAAACAATTTCTTCGCCGTTTTAATGAGCAGAGACGGAAGGCCATTGGAGAAGAAGTAGCCCGGCTCTTGGCAGCTGGGTTTATCATTGAAGTTTTTCATCCTTAGTGGTTGGCTAACCCGGCACTAGTACTTAAGAAGAATGGCACTTGGCATATTTGTGTGGATTACACAGACTTAAACAAAGCATGTTCGGCTGATCCTTTTGCTCTCCCTCGTATTGATCAGATTATTGATGCTACAGCGGGTTGTGAGCGTTTGAGTTTTTTAGATGCTTATTCTGGTTATCATCGGATCAAAATGGCAGTTAAGGACCAGGAGAAGACAACCTTCATAACTCCCTTTGGAGCTTTCTGCTATGTGTCTATGCCTTTTGGGCTCAAGAGTGCCCGGGCGACTTATCAAAGGTGTGTGCAAAATTGCCTTCATAACCAAATTGGGCGTAATGTTCATGCCTATGTGGATGATATTGTGGTGAAATCCAGAGAGAAAGAGACACTGATAGATGATTTGAAGGAAACCTTTGATAATCTTTGGATCTACAAGATGATGCTTAACCCGGCCAAGTGTGTTTTTGGTGTGCCGGCGGGCAAGCTCGTGGTTTTTTTGGTGTCTAATAGAGGGATTGAAGCTAATCCAGAGAAGATCAAAGCTATCACCTCTCTGGATAAACCGGTGTGTATCAATGATGTGCAGCGCCTGGCGGGTCGTATCGCGACGTTAAGCCGGTTCATATGCCGGTTGGGGAGAAGGCTATCCCTCTGTATCAAATAATGAAAAGGACAAATAACTTTGTCTGGAGTGATGTTGCTGATGCAGCGTTTGAGGATTTAAAGAAGCAGCTGATTGAATCACCGGTGCTCGCAGCCCCTATTGATAAGGAGCCTTTGCTGTTATATGTGGCTGCTAATAGCCGGGCCATCAGTGTTGCCATTATGATAGAAAGGAAGGAAGCGGGAAAGGAGTATCCGGTTCAAAGGCCGGTTTACTATATCAGCGAAGTGCTTATTGAGTCCAAGTAGAGGTATCCACACTGGCAGAAGCTTGTATATTGGGTGTTCTTGGACAGCCAGAATCTTAAACATTATTTTCTGGGTCATCCCATCACTGTGGTCAGCTCTGCTCCTTTGGGAGATATCATCCAAAACAGAGAAGCAACTGGCCGGGTCGCTTAGTGGGCCATTGAGCTTGGACCTCATGGGTTAAAATATGTGCCTCGCACGGCCATCAAGTCTCAAGCACCGGTGGACTTCATCAACGATTGGACAGAGCTACAGATTCCTGAGGAAAAGCCGGATAACACATGTTGGACTATTCATTTAGATGGGTCCAGGCAATTGGAGGGCTCAGGGCTGGAGTTATTCTCGCTTCCCCTCAAGGTGATAAATTTTGCTATGTTCTTCGTTTGATGTTTTCTTGTACTAACTGAAGGAAATATGCCCTAGAGGCAATAATAAAGTTATTATTTATTTCCTTATATCATGATAAATGTTTATTATTCATGCTAGAATTGTATTAACCGGAAACATAATACATGTGTGAATACATAGACAAACAGTATGTCACTAGTATGCCTCTACTTGACTAGCTCGTTGAATCAAAGATGGTTAAGTTTCCTAGCCATAGACATGAGTTGTCATTTGATTAACGGGGCCACATCATTAGAGAATGATGTGATTGACTTGACCCATTCCGTTAGCATAGCACTTGATCGTTTAGTTTGTTGCTATTGCTTTCTTCATGACTTATACATGTTCCTATGACTATGAGATTATGCAACTCTCGTTTACCGGAGGAACACTTTGTGTGCTACCAAATGTCACAACGTAACTGGGTGATTATAAAGGTGCTCTACAGGTGTCTCCGAAGGTACTTGTTGGGTTGGCGTATTTCAAGATTAGGATTTGTCACTCCGATTGTCGGAGAGGTATCTCTGGGCCCACTCGGTAATGCACATCACTATAAGCCTTGCAAGCATTGCAACTAATGAGTTAGTTGCGGGATGATGTGTTACGGAACGAGTAAAGAGACTTGCCGGTAACGAGATTGAACTAGGTATTGAGATACCGACGATCGAATCTCGGGCAAGTAACATACCGATGACAAAGGAAATAACGTATGTAGTTATGCGGTTTGACCGATAAAGATCTTCGTCGAATATGTAGGAGCCAATATGAGCATCCAGGTTCCGCTATTGGTTATTGACCGGAGACGTGTCTCGGTCATGTCTACATAGTTCTCGAACCCGTAGGGTCTGCACGCTTAAAGTTTGATGGCGGTTATATTATGAGTTTATGTGTTTTGATGTACCGAAGGAGTTCGGAGTCCCGGATGAGATCGGGGACATGACGAGGAGCCTCGAAATGGTCGAGACGTAAAGATCGATATATTGGACGACTATATTCGGACATCGGAAAGGTTCCGAGTGATTCGGATATTTTCGGGAGTACCGGGGAGTTACGGGAATTCGTATTGGGCCTTAATGGGCCATACGGGAAAGGAGAGAAAGGCCTCAAAGGGTGGCTGCACCCCTCCCCATGGGCTGGTCCAAATTGGACTAGGGAGGGGGGCGCCCCCTTCCTTCCTTCTCCTTTTCCCTTCCCTTTCCTTCCCTCCTACTCCTACTACATGGAAGGGCTCCTAGTTCTACTAGGAAAAGGGGAATCCTACTCCCGGTGGGAGTAGGACTCCCCTAGGGCGCGCCATAGAGAGGGCCGGCCCTCCCCCTCCTCCACTCCTTTATATACGTGGCCAGGGGGCACCCCATAGACACAACAATTGATCTCTTGATCTCTTAGCCGTGTGCGGTGCCCCCCTCCACCATAATCCATCTCGATCATATCATAGCGGTGCTTAGGCAAAGCCCTGCGTCGGTAGAACATCATCATCGTCACCACGCCATCGTGCTGACGAAACTCTCCCTCAACACTCGGCTGGATCGGAGTTCGAGGGACGTCATCGAGTTGAACGTGTGCAGAACTCGGAGGTGTCGTGCGTTCGGTACTTGATCGGTCGGATCGTGAAGACGTACGACTACATCAACCGTGTTGTGCTAACGCTTCCGCTTTCGGTCTATGAGGGTATGTGGACAACACTCTCCCCTCTCGTTGCTATGCATCACCATGATCTTGCATGTGCGTAGGAATTTTTTTGAAATTACTATGTTCCCCAACACTAACAACGCAGCTGAGTATGAGGCCTTACTCCATGGTCTTCGAATGGCTAAGGAAATGAATTTAAGCCAGGTTAGGTGCTTCGGCAACTTAGATTTGGTGGCTCAACAAGTCTCTGGTACTTGGAATTCTAAGGATCCACTCATGGTGGCTTATCAGCGAGAGGTGGACGTCATTGATGGTCACTTCTAAGGTTATCAAGTTGAGCATGTTGATCGGAGGAAAAATGAAGCGGCAGACACTTTAAGCCGGCTGGGCTCTCAACGTAAGCCGGTGCCGCCTAATGTCTTTCTTGACATATTGCATAACCCGTCGGTTAAGATTCCTACAGAGGAGGATTTGGCTATTCCTGACCCGGAGGCTCAGTTGGTGGCGGCTCTTCATGTAATCCCAGATTGGACAGTCCCTTACTTGGCCTATATGACCCGGGGCAAGTTACCTGAGGATGAAACCTTACCCAGGCAGATAACCCGGTGGTCTAAGTCAATGTCGATTGTTAATGGAGAGTCACATCATCGTAGTGTCACCGGGGCGTTTCAACGTTGTGTATCTCTAGAAGAAGGCTGTGAGATCTTACGAGAAATTCATGAATGAGATTGTGGTCATCATGCCAGTTCAAAGTCTCTTGTGGCTAAGGCATTCTGTCATGGGTTTTATTGGCTAGCGAGAGTCTTTTTTAAAAGAGAGTCTGTTTGGTCCCTTTTACAACAAACTTCCGGCTTACGCATTCCATCACCGGTCTCATAAATGAGTTTTTGGTTACTGGGGGCTTCCGGCTTACGCATGAAGTTATGATTACCCTTTGAACCAGGTTAAAGGGACCAAAGAGAGTCTGTTGTAAAAGCACAGCTCAAACATAGGTAACCCTTGGGCACAACCCACAATATCACTTGGGGGCTTGGTCGTATTCGAATCATAGCTTAAACCCTCTTGATAGGCGTAAGGCCACCAGGGAAATCACTTGAGGGCTTGGTTGTATTCGAACCATAGCTTAAACCCTCTTGATAGGCGTAAGGCCACCAGGGAAATCACTTGGGGGCTTGGTCATATTCGAACCATAGCTTAAACCCTCTTGATAGGCGTAAGGCCACCAGGGAAATCACTTGGGTCTTGGTCGTATTCGAACCAAAGATTATACCCTTTTGATAGGCGTAAGGCCACCAGGATGATCACTTGGGGGCTTTGGTCGTATCTGAACCATAGCTTAAACTCTTTTGATCGGCGCAATTCCACTGTTATGACAATTCAAAACCTCTTGATTTTTTTAGGTTTATTTAATACAACTTATCATACTTTATGATTCTAATGCACCGGTGTTCATTAAACCGACTTGGTTTTGACTATAAGTCGCCAGTATAATATCCAGTGTTTTTAACAAAACCCGGTCCAGTTTTGTTTACAAACCGGCAACATCTGATACTTATTAGGGTTCCAGTTGTGGGTTATAACCCTCACTACACTAGTTTGGTAAGCCAACAGTGTGATCAACCATCACAGGTATGATATCTTTTAATGATTATTATTTCCACCAGCTTTGGTTATAAATCATGATAAATTCATGTTGGGGCAGTATAATCCGTCCAGCGGTAAACCGCCAGGACATTTTTTATCTGTTGTATGAAGGAACAACTTCAGGATGGAAAATATCATCAGGCATACATGGCGTATCCTCACATGACAGATAAAGAAGTATAAAAAAATAGCCAAATATGCACAAGGGCATAGCAAGGCAAAAAGTTTGAAGCTAGCCTATTACAAGGCATTTCGAGCCCAAAAGATAACTGTTTTTAAGTCTCAAATAGCAGTTGATAAACCGGCCCCGGCTCATGAATCCTGACCCGGCTGACTGGATGGTTGCGCCTCACCCCTTGTCGGTTCGTTGTCCTCCACCATTTGGAAGTTGGGTTTGGATTAGTTAAAGCCATGAAGGGCGACTAATTCAGACTCATCATCAATCAGACCAGACGGGTCAATCTCAGGGGCGAAAGTGTGCTTACGAATTGGCGGGATTAGGTCCATCACTTTATATGAAGGAGTCGCCATCTTCTTATTATCTACATCAAAACCCGGTTGATACTTGTTGAGGTTGGTTTCTTCACCAATGATGGTAGCATGAGGACAAATTTCCTTGACACAAGCAGCAAAATCTTCTTGATCAAAAGGTGTTCCATCTTCTTTGAGGCTGGGATACCCTCTTGCTACATCCGCCGGGTCAAATTCTGGCACCCAGGCTTTAGCACGGCTTAAAGTTGTTACAGCTCCGGCTCTCGCGCATGATCGTTTGATTTCTTGAAATCAAGCGGGCAAGATAGACAGCTTTTTCAAGATATCACTTAATAGAGTCGGCCCTTGATTCATGGGGGAGATGGTGGCAAGAGTCCGTTGGGCTCCGGTGTACAACTGTTCAACCAGAGTGTAAACCACCTTCAGCTTTACTATAGTATCTTGGCTCAGATTACTGCTCCTGGGACCTGTAAAGATTACACAATGAGTTAAGTAGAAGCTTATAATGGAAAATACTCAATTTGAGCATATAACAAGGTAATTTACCGAAGATTGCAGAAACCATCTCAGACACGCGGTTCTTTAGACCGGTGAGTTCAGCGGTGACTTCTCCGAGAGCCGCCTCAGCCTTTTCCGCACATTGTGTTAAAGCAGTCTTCTCATTGTCCCAAGCCTCCTTCTCCGCCGTGAAGCTGGTCTTCAATTTTTCGGCCTCAGACCCATTCAACTAGAATTTGGACTCAGCTTTCTTTGTCTCTGTCTCTTGAGTCGCCAGCCGGGCCTTGGCCTCAGACAGTTGGGATTCCAGTTCTGTGGTTGCAGCCTGAATACAGCATAATGTTGTTTCAGTTTCATGGCAGATTATAAAGGATAAGTCCCAAGTGCTTTGCAAGCAATAACACTTGGCACTTGGGGGCTAATGTCTGTCAGCGCAAATTTTTCAAAGGAAATAGCTTTTTCTAAAAAAAAGTCCCAAGTGTTTTGCAGGCAACAACACTCGGCACTTGGGGGCTAATGCATGTTGCTTGACTTTTTTCTACAAGTGAGCCGGATAAGCTATCAACAGTCTCATCCGGCTCATGAGGGCTATACGGTTCAGTTCTATGCAGTAATTATTAGGACCGGCTCATTCATACTGATTAAACTGGCCCTTGGGGCTACACATACAAATTGAAATATTATAAGCATCTGGTTTAGTAGCAAACCGGACTTGGAGGGAGTCTAAGACAGAGGTTTCTAAGATATTCTAAGTCTACAGATCACTCAATATTTTCATAATCAGCAGACTTGGAGGCTAGCAGGGTATATAACTTATATAAGTCGGAGAACGTACCTCATATTTTTGGTGCATCTGCTTGACCATCTCAATTTCTGAATCGCGGCTAGAGTGCACTTGACTGAGATAACCAGATAACACTTCACTAATACTCAGGTGAGCATAGTGGGAGACGTCAAACCTCACCCTCTGCCTTTCCATAACTTCTTGTTTAACGGAGTGTCGGGCCAGAACAGTTGGGTTCCCCGGTTCAACAAATCGGGTACCGGTGATTAAAACATCATCACTGTGTTTCTCCGGCGGGTTAGCTAAGCTGGACGGCTCAATGCTTGATGGATCGATAGCAGTTTCGTCCGCAGACGGTTCATGCACATCCGGTTGAACGTTGAAAGCATGGTCCTCTGGTTGTTCAGCGTGTTCTGGCACAAAAGTTGACTACTCTGGTTCCTCGGGATGTTCTGGTACAAGGTTTGGCTGCTCCGGTTTAGTGGTTTTCGGATTCTCAGCCGGCTTAGTCACTTTTGCTTTCTTGGGCTTTGCTTGACCGCTAAAAAAGGATTTAAACAAGTCAGTATAATGATGTATATGTAAAGATATACAAGAAGGGTAGTTATCTTTACCCGGGGGCGGTTTTGAAAGCTGGCAGTTGAGTTTGTGATGAATCGCCAGAGGAGGATCGGGAAATCTCCTGCAAAGATAGAATTGGAAGTGAGTAATGAAAGTAATTCATTGAATAAATACAAGGGTTGAAGGTCAAAAAGAACCTCATTCTGGCGTTTCCGATGAGTCTTTGGTAAGTCGGAGGGTAAATCGTCATCTCCACGAGACCGTGTCTGTCGGCGGCTCTCATGTTGCTGTCGTTTCAAAAGAAAATGAGGATCTAAATAAGCCAAAGGGTGTGGAAACCTTACTTTCCGGGTTACTCGTCGAAGTTTCTGCCTTGGTAAAGGTTCTGAGTCGGAGGAAATGATATTTATCTCTTCTTCAACTGCATGGCTGGCCCCCGTGTCATCCTGGCAATAGTCAGTGTCAATAAGGT
Organism: Triticum aestivum; assembly: GCF_018294505.1. Lineage (NCBI taxonomy): Eukaryota > Viridiplantae > Streptophyta > Magnoliopsida > Poales > Poaceae > Triticum > Triticum aestivum. The sequence goes on from NC_057812.1 coordinate 531,145,363, forward strand.
GGTTAAAAAACAGACCAAGAGAGTTAAGGGCTACCTTCGACTCAGAGGTGTCATCCAGCTTGAGTAACTCAAAGGCGGTTGGCTTCTTCTTCTTCGATTTTCTGACGGTTTTCTTGGCAGCTATCGCAGCAGCTCTAGCTTTCTTGGCAGCCTCATGGTCATACTTGACTTTCCAAAAGTCAGATTTAGCCTGTGGAAGGGTAGCATGTTGGAATTCATGCAAATATTTAAACTGCTGAAGAAAAAGAAGTCAAAGGATTTACCTCTGGCGTCGGGTTAAGCTTGCAGACAGGATTTAACCCCACTATGTTGCAGTCTTCATACTTGCTGTTGACAATAGTGGTTGCCATTTCCACAATGGCTTCTTCGGTCAGACGCAGGGAACTATGACGTAATGGATCATCTGTTCCTCCGGTGTAGTTACACATCAAGCCGGATCGGTGGCTCAGAGGGATGATCCGCCATGCGACCCAACAGCGGATCAAGTCAACTCCAGTTAAGCCATTTCCAAGCAAGGCTTGAACTTTTTTGATTGTGGGGAGAAGTTTCTTGCGTTCAGCGGCAGAAAGCTTATCAGGAAGTTGATACTTGGCGTCAAGACGCTCAGCACAGTAACCTGGCATTGGATTTTCATCAGATAGTGAGGAATCCTTGCAATAAAACCATGTTTGATTCCAGTCTTTAGGATGGCTTGGCAGAACTACAAAAGGGAAGATGGCATCCCGTTAGCGTTGAATCGAAATCCCGCCAAGTTCTAAGCTAGGACTGTTCGTGTATTCGTTCTGGCGGTTCAGATAGAAATATTATCTGAAAAGCTCCACGGTAGGTTCTTCTTGAAGATAAACCACGCAAAAAACTTGGAAGTTGCAAATATTTGATATGGAATTGGGTCCGATATCTTGCGGATGAAGCTTGAAAGAATGCAGAACATCTCTAAAGAATTTTGAGCCGGGTGGTGAGAAGCCCCGGTTCATGTGATCAGTGAAAACAATAATTTCACCATCCTTCGGCTGTTGTTTCACTTCAGCTGGGTCATGAGCACGGTAAGACATGACACTTTTTTCCGATAAGTATCCAACAGTGACAAAGTCTTTCAAAGTACTTTCGGTGACCGTGGAAGGGACCCAATTGCAAGTGATCATCGTCTTTGGAGGCATGATGAAAGGACAATCTAAAAAGAAATAATTTGCCGGATCAAGTTAGTTGGTGGGATTGCAAATCAATAACTACAGAGCATGTTTTAAGCGAGGGCTAATGATATATGAGGTACACGTAAGCCGGCGGAGTAAGCCGCCATGACTAAGATATTCAAGAATGACCAAAAACAAGATTGGCTAAGTACTGAGACAAACAAGTTTCACAGATGGAGGTTATAAATTTGGATCTACCTCGTTCAGAAAAAGGGGATAAATTCATCTATAAAAGGCGACAGTGGAAAAACAGAGAAGCCTTAGAGGAGATTTGCCACGGCGGGGATGCGATCTAGTATTAAAACAAGTGCTAAAACTACCACCGCGCAAGCTTTCCATATCTTTTGGATCTAATACGTGGATCTAAAATAAAGGAAAAGAAGGATGATGATGAACGCAAATGAACACTGAAGAACACCGATGAAACCCTAATGGCAAGATTAGTGATGAACAGAGGAAAACTTACTGGAGCTGTAAGAGTAGTGGAGTTGCACCGCAGTTCTCTGGTCTTCTTAGGGCGATGCAGCGGCCGGAGTCGAGGACGGAGGTCGACGGCGGCAGGGTTCATATGGGGACGGCGCGTTGTGAGGAAGGAGACGGAGAAGAATGGAAGATGGCTTTCGGGTCCTATTTATAAGGAGACAGAAACAGGCAGGCGCGAAAGACGAGGAGGCCAAATGATAGTTATCCAGCTAATTGGATGCCTCGATTTTTGGGAAGACATTAAGATAAAGATCCATTAAGATGACGTCGTGGCGGGTTTCCAAAAATCTAGGAGATGACGTCATGGCGGGTTACAAGGTTTTCGCAGCGGGAATGAAAGGATTTTTCTAAGTCTTGAAGGTTGACATGAGTGAGTACAAATCAACCTGGGGCCTAATGTTGGGGATATGACTATTAGGTATGACCCGCCCAGGAGGGTCCAGGTCAACCCTATGAAGATTTACCACAACCCTATGAAGATTTACCACAATGAAGCCCAAGGTCACATGGCGATTCATAGATAGGCTTAGTTGTAACACCCACGATGCGGCTATATCTCCCACATGTCGGAGCACGACTTAGAGGCATAACCGCATAGTAGGCATGTCGCAAGAGGGGCAATCTTTACACATCCCATGTACTGAATAAGAAGGAATAAAGAGTTGGCTTACAATCGCCACTTCACACAATACATAAATATAGCATTACATCAACCAGAATACAATCAAGGTCCGACTACGGAACCAAAATAAAAGAAGATCACCCCTAATGCTAGATCCCCGATCGCCCCGACTGGGCTCCACTACTGATCAACTGGAAACGAAACAACACAACGAACACGGCCTTCATCGAGCTCCCATCTGAGCTCAGTTGCGTCACCTGCACTGGTATCATCGGCACCTGCAAGTGTTTGAAAGTATTTGTGAGCCACGGGGACTCAGCAATCTCACACCCGCGAGATCAAGACTATTTAAGCTTATGGGTAGGGAAAGGGAGTGAAGGTGGAGCTGCAGCAAGCACTAGCATATATGGTGGCTAACTTACGCAAATGAGAGCGAGAAGAGAAGCAAAGCACGGTCGTGAACTAGAAGTGATCAAGAAGTGATCCTGAAACTACTTACGTCAAACATAACACAAGAACCGTGTTAACTTCCCGGACTCCGCCGGAAAGAGACCATCACGGCTACACACGCGGTTGATGCATTTTAATTAAGTTAAGTGTCAAGTTTTCTACAATCGGACATTAACAAATTCTCATCTGCCCATACCCGTGGGCACGGCTTTCGAAAGTTCAAAACCCTGCAGGGGTGTCCCAACTTAGCCCATCACAAGCTCTCACGGTCAATGAAGGATATTCCTTCTAGCGGGAAGACCCGATCAGTCTCGGAATCCCGGTTACAAGACATTTCGACAATGGTAAAACAAGACCAGCAAAGCCACCCGATGTGCTGACAAATCCCGATAGGAGTCGCATGTATCTCGTTCTCAGGGCAACACCGGATGAGACTAGCTACGAGTAAAACCAACCCTCAAGTTTCCCCGAGGTGGCCCCGCAGGCAGCTCGGTTCGGACCAACACTCAGAGGAGCACTGGCCCGAGGGGGTTTAAAATAAGATGACCCTTGAGTCTGGAGAACCCAAGGGAAGGTATATGGTGGTAGGTAGGCAAATGGTAAAACCAAGGTTGGGCCTTGCTGGAGGAGTTTTATTCAAAGCGAGCTGTCAAGGGGTTCCCATAACACCCAACCGCGTAAGGAACGCAAAATCAAGGAACATAACACTGGTATGACGGAAACTAGGGCGGCAAGAGTGGAACAAAACACCAGGCATAAGGCCAAGCCTTCCAGCCTTTACCAAGTATATAAATGCATTAATTAAATAAGAGATATTGTGATATCCCAACAATAATCATGTTCCAACATGGAACAAACTTCATCTTAACCTGCAACTAGCAACGCTATAAGAGGGGCTGAGCAAAGCGGTAACATAGCCAAACAACGGTTTGCTAGGACAAGGTGGGTTAGAGGCTTGACATGGCAATATGGGAGGCATGACAAAGCAAGTGGTAGGTTTCGCAGCATAGCAATAGAGCGAGCAACTAGCAAGCAAAGATAGAAGTGATTTCGAGGGTATGGTCATCTTGCCTGAGATCCCGCAAGGAAGAAAAACGAGTCCATGAAGAAGACAAATGGACGTAGTCGAACGGATCCTCACAAACGCGACGTTATCGGAACTAACCCGAAGAAACAACACCGGAAAGAAGCAAACAACATGGTAAACAACTACCACATACACATGGCATGATGCACAACCAAGTGTGATGCATGTCCGATTTAAAATGCATGGCAAGGCAAAGGGCACAAACAAAACTACAAGTTAAGTGGGGCTCAATATGCAACGAGTTGCAAATTGACGAAACACCACGTCAAATATTTAGTTCCTCTTGTTTAGGTACTCAACAATATTAAATGTTGGTTAACATGGCAAGAGGTGAAGTATAAGTAAACTAAACATTTAGGCAAATTTAAATGAGACCGGAAATAACAAAAAACAATTCCAGTAAATTCCCATATGCATTAGCAATTTAATGCAACAATAATATAAACATTCTTGATGTTGTTAACATGATGCGGATGCCATGTTCAAGTTTACGCAATGTTTATTAAGAGTTGACAAGAGCATTATAAAGCATTTGTCACCGTGGTGAAAAGAAAGGGTGCCACGACAACGAATCCAAAAATGATGCCACGGCAACATATCGGTTCCGGTAGCTCACGGAGATACGGGTGTAAAGGAAGGGTGGCGGGAGCGTGCAAAAGATGGTGGGGTGATCCCGGTTATCGGGTTCCCACGGATGGACGGCATGGCAACGAGGAGGACCGAGCAAGTGACAACTCGGACACGGTGCAAACATAGGGTGCAACTCATACATCGCAAGCATTCATCCACGGGCGTCGTCTCTGTGGTATACCTTCGAAGCGTGCAATCGGGATGGAACACGTTCGTCGAAGGAAGTAGTGGAACACGGGTCATAGTGGAGTAGTGGTTCACGCGACGGTGGTTGAACTTGACACTTGCGTTACATGGGTCTTCGGCGACGGTAGTCATACATGGTTCGGAATGGTACTTGCATCTTCGGACTTGTCGGTCTCGATTCTTGCAACAGCAGCGCATCACGTTTTCATAGGGGGACTTGACGAAAACACATCGACGGTAGAGGTACAGACATGCTCGGGGAACTTGTTGGTCCGGTCTTAACGGTCTCGTTTATGCGACGGTAGTCGTACTAGTCGGCGGTAGTTGTACATGGTTCACGAGTCGTTCGGGGTCCAACTTGCGGGTCTTGCCGATATGAAGAGGTACTTGACGTTTTTGTAGAGGTACTCTCGATCTTGACGACCGTAGGCGTTCCCATTCGTACGGAGAGCTGCTTGGTGACTCCAAGTCCTTCGGGGTCATCGCATAGTCGTTTATGTCACAGTCGGACTTGACGCAAAACACACTGGCCGTAGAGGTACACGACTCGCAGCCATTCAGGGCCGTGGTACTGGTCATAGCGGGCGAGCAGAGGCGCGTCCTCCTCTCCGCTCGAACGAGGCAGAGGCGGAGCAGCGGCTTGACGAACTTGAGGCCATGGCTGCGGGCTGAGGAACGAGGTCCGGCGAGGGTGGCGACGCTGCTGGTGGAGGACGGCGTGGGCGTAGAAGGCAGGGGCGCGAGGAGACGAAGCAGAGGACGGGGAGGCCGGAGGAGCTTCTGCGGATGCTCGCCAGAGGCGAACGGCGGCGAGGCAGGGCATCGTCCTGCTGGCTCGAGGGGCACGTGACCATGGCAAGGAGCGCGAGGAAGAAGCCCAGGGCGCGGGGCTTCAAGGCGAGGAGGAGGCCATGTCAGGAGGTCGGCGACGTGGACTTGGGGGCGCCGGCGACGCTTGGCGCGATGCAGGGCTCCGGCGGCGCGGTCAACGAGCAGGAGAGGCGGGGTTGAGGACGACGGGTCCGGGCGGCGAGGAGGCGCGGTCATGGAGACTGGGCGCGTCGCGCGGGACTTGGGGCGCCGGAGGACGACGTCTGCGGGCGCAGGGCCTCACTACTACCCGTGGCGAAGCAAGGACGAAGGAGGGAATCCAGGGAGGGGCGCTGCGAGCGAGAGAGGGTGAGGGAGAGAGCGAGGGAGTCGGGGGGAGAGAGGTGGATCGATGGAAGAGAAGGACGAGGGGAACGGGCGCTGGCGGCGGAGGGAGAGAGATGGGATCGTGGGATGAGGGGATCGGGTGAGGGAGCGCCAGGGTTCGGGAGCCCGGCTGGGCCTGGAGGACTAGGGAGGCCGGCGGCTGGGCCTCCAGGAACAAACGGGCCGGCCTGATCTCTTGGATGGGTTGCTCTCTTTCACTCTCCCTCCTTCAGACTCTTCCAAAAACAGAAAAAAAAACAGAATAAAGAAAAGAGAGAGAAAAATGAGTAGACACGAATTAGAGCATGGGGATTATCTCCCAAACTCGCAAAAAAATGAGCTCGATCCCGAAAATAAAAGTGGCATGATTGAAAGAGCTGGATTCACATCCATTTGAATTTAATTCAAATGGTTTGAGTAAGTTCAAGGTTTTGAAGAGTCCAAAAATGTTGGGAAATTTCGTGGAGCTCAGGAAAATGCTGAAAGGATTTACAGACAAAGTTTGAGGTCAAGAAGCGAGATAACAAAGGCATGGGGAAATTTTTGCAAGTGTGTTTTAGGTGATTCCATAAGAATTGATTATTTATCATAGCTCCCTAATATTGGGAGGGTATATTATAAAGAGAACTCACCATGTGAATTCCCTCGGTTTAAATGGATCGAAGATCCATATGGTTTATTTAGTTGAGTTAAGAAAAAGAAATGACATGATGGCATGATGACATGATGCAATGCACATTATGCAAAGATGAATGCAACAGACGAAACAAATCACACAACGAAACCCGAAAACCCTGGAAGGCATCTGAAGCTCCGGTCTTAGGGCGTTACATTAGTAGAGGGCCCAGACCCAAAGGCGGCTTAAAGCCCATGAGTATGAACCGCCATATATGTAAACTTGTACTGTAAGGCATATGTAAAAGGTCACTGAGCCGGATACGTCGTATAAGCCGGCCGGGACTCTGAGGGTCGCAGGGCGTCTACCCGTGTATATAAGGGAACGACCTAGCGGCGGCTTAGGACAAGAAACAACAGATCGAGAGTCGGGTCAAGCATATTCGCTCCCTGCTCGTCGAAACCCTAGTAATACCAACTACAAACTGGACTAGGCTTTTACCTTCATCGTAAGGGGCAGAACCAGTATAAACTCTCCATGTCCTTTGTCCTGTTTAACCCCTTTAAGTTAACCTCAACGCGATGGCTCCACGACTAAGTCCTCACACTAGGACATCTGTCGTGACAATTCCATGACAGGGGGCAAGCACCACATGTTGAAGGATCTATGACAATATAACTTCTATGTGAATATGAACAAACATAAACCATTATGTTGTCTTCCTTGTCCAGCGTCAACAATTTTGGCATATAATATTTTGATGGGGGCTCACAATCACAAAAGATTTCCATGATGGTGTATTTATATGTGAAAGTTCTCTTCCTTATACTAATTATTCATGAATTGCTTGTATGACCAATATTGTGATTGTCAAGCCTCAAAAGATTTCACTTTCTAAACCCAATGTGAAGCTACCACTAGGCATGATATGATTTCAACTTCATGACATTCAATTTATTCAACAATTTACTCATAGGATATAAGTGAAGCACAAGAGTAAATGACAAGCTACTCCAAAAAGATATAATTGAAGATCATGAGTATAATATTTCTTTCTCTCAAATTAATTTAAGTGAAGCAAGAGAAAATTTCTTCAAAAATACTAAAGCACACCGTGCTCAAAAAGATATAAGTGAAGCACTAGAGCAATTCCATAAAAAAGAGATTCGTTGACGGGATGTGAATGTCGCTTACCTAGCCTCCCTGGCAACTATTTGAGGACTCTATTTTATTTAAAAACTTTCATATCTAAGCATTTTATTAAAACAGCAATCAAAATGAAAATAAAATGACATTCTAAGAATATCACAACTCATGTGAAGAAGCAAAAACTTAGGTTCAACCGATACTAACCGATAATTGTTGAAGAGGAAAGGTGGGATGCCTATCGGGGCATCCCCAAGCTTAGATGCTTGAAGACTTCTTGAAATATTATCTTTGGGTGCCTTGGGCATCCCCAAGCTTGAGCTTTTGTGTCTCCTTAATTCTTTTCATATCATGGTTTTCCTAAATCTCAAAAGCTTCATCCACACAGAACTCAACAAGAACTCGTGAGATAAGTTAGTATGAACCAATGCAAAAACCTTATCATTCTCTACTGTAGCAAATCACTAAAATTATTGTTCAACATTGCACACTAAATGCTTCTGCATATTTAATACTCATATCCTCAAATAGAATCATTAAACAAGCAAACATATGCAAACAATGCAACCATAATAGCAATCTGCCAAAACAGTACAGTCTGTAAAGAATGCAAGAGTATCAATACTTCTTTAACACCAAAAATTATGAAATTTCACCACATTGTAGAAAATTCATTAGAGCTTATTTTTCAAAAAAATCAACATTTTATCACATTCTGACTTTTCTAGGGAATTTTTGCAACAACGGTAAATTTTCTATTTTCAAACAACAACATGTATACTTGCAAAATGAGCATGGAAAAGGCTATCATTGCCACTTTTATTGAAATAAAATATGCAAAACATTATTCTAAATAATAGAAAGAAAATCCTAACAAAATAAAATGACACTCCAAGTAAAACTCATATCATGTAACGAATGAAGACATAGCTCCAAGTGAGGTTACCGTTAATGTTGGAGAGAGAAGAGGGGATAGCTTCCGGGGCATCCCCAAGCTTAGTTGCTTGGATCTCTCTTGAATATTACCTTGGGGTGTCTTGGGAATCCCCAAGCTTAGGGTATTGTCACTCCTTATTCTCCTCATATCGACATCTCACCCAAAACTTGAAAACTTCAATCACACAAAACTTAACGGAACTTTGTGAGATAGGTTAGTATGATAAAGAGCAAACCATTTCACTTTTGGTACTGTCAAAGACAAGATTCATAATTGTTATCACACAATTCCTATTGTATTATATCATTTCCACAATTCATATTGAGCAATATAAGCCATGGAAATTAGAAAACAAGCAAACTATGCATTGAAAATAGAATCTGTCAAAAACAGAACAGTCTGTAGTAATCTGTACTCCAACCATACTTCTGCTACTCCAAAATTTCTAAAAAAATTAGGAAAACCTGGAAATTTGTCTATTAATCTTATGCAAAAATAATCAGCAATTTATCACGCTTCTATTAAAAATGAGAATTGTTTTCCTGAGCGCAAAAGTTTCTGTTTTTCAGCAAGATCAAATCAACTATCACCATAAGCCATCCCAAAGGTCTTACTTGGCAATTTATTGAAACAAAAGCAATAAAAATGATTACTATAGTAGCCTAATCATGTGAACACACAAAAACAGTAGGTAAAAGTGTTGGGTTGTCTCCCAACAAGCGCTTTTCTTTAATGCCTTTTAGCTAGGCATGATGATTTTAATGATGCTCGCATAAAAGATAAGAATTCAAACATAACAAGAGCATCATGAAACACATGGCAAGCACATTTAAGCCTAACCCACTTCCTATGCATAGGGATTTTGTGATCAAACAATTCATGGGAACAAAAATCAACTAGCATAGGAAGGCAAAACAAACATAACTTCAAGATTTTCAACACATAGAGAGGAAACTTGATATTATTGCAATTCCTACAAGCATAAGTTCCTCCCCCATAATAATTTTTAGTAGCATCATGAAGAAATTCAACAATATAACCATCACATAAGGCACTCTTTTCATGATGCATAATCATAGAAATTTTGTTACTCTCCACATAAGCAAATTTATTCTCATCAACAATAGTGGGAGCAAACTCAACAAAATAACTATCATGTGAATGAAAATTAAAATCATGATGACAAGTTTCATGGATATCATTATTATTTATAGCATACATGTCATCACCATAATCATCATAGATAGGAACTTTGTTGTCATAATCAATTGGAGACTCTTCCAAAATAGTGGAGTCATCATTAAATAAAGTCATGACCTCTCCAAATTCACTTTCATCAATATAATCATCATAAATAGGAGGCATGCAATCATCATAATAAATTTTCTCATCAAAACTTGGGGGACTAAAAATATCATATTCATCAAATATAGCATCCCCAAGCTTATGGCTTTGCATATCATTAGCATCATCAAGGATATTCAAAGAATTCATACTAACAACATTGTAATCATGCTCATCATTCAAATATTTTGTGCCAAACATTTTATTGACTTCTTCTTCTAACAATTGAGCACAATTTTTCAAACCATCATTTTCAAGAAAGATATCATAAAGATGATCAATAATATGATGCAACCTCAATTCCATTTTTATGTAGTTTTATTTTATAAACCAAACTAGTGATAAAACAAGAAACTAAAAGATTCAATTGCAAGATCTAAAGATATACCTTCAAGCACTCACCTCCCCATCAATGGCGCCAGAAAAGAGCTTGATGTCTACTACGCAACTTTATTCTTGTATACACGTGTTGGGCCTCCAAGCGCAGAGTTTTGTAGGACAGTAGCAATTTTCCCTCAAGTGGATGACCCAAGGTTTATCAATCCGTGAGAGGTGTAGGATCAAGATGGTCTCTCTTAAATGACCCTGCAACCAAATACAAGAAATCTCTTGTGTCCCCAACACACCTAATACAATGGCAAATTGTATAGGTGCACTAGTTCGGTGAAGAGATGATGATAAAAGTGTAATATTGATGGTAGAAATATATTTTTATAATTTGAATAAATAAAAACAGCAAAGTAGCAAATAGTAAATGGGCACAAAAGCGGTATTGCAATGCTTGAAAATGAGGCCTAGGGTCCGTACTTTCACTAGTGCAACCTCTCAACAATGCTAATATAATTGGATCATATAACCACCCCTCAAAGTGCGATGAAGAATCACTCCAAAGTTCCTATCTAGCGGAGAACATAAGAATAAATTGTTTGTAGGGTATGAAACCACCTCAAAGCTATTCTTTCCGTTCGATCTATCAAGAGTTCGTCCTAAAATAACACAAAGCTATTCTTTCCATTCGATCTATCCTAGAGTTCATACTAAAATAATACCAAAGCAAATTCATATTCATGATACTCAATCCAACACAAAGAACTTCAAAGAGTGCCCCAAGATTTCTACCGAAGAAACAAAGACAAGAACGTGCATCAACCCCTATGCATAGATTACCCCAATGTCACCTCGGGAATCCGCAAGTTGAGTGCCAAAACATATATCAAGTGAATCAATATGATACCCCATTGTCACCACAATATTCAATTGCAAGACATATATCAAGTGTTCTCAAATCCACAAAAGTATTCAATCCGACAACAATGAAATCTCGAAGGGAAAAACTCAATTCATCACAACAAGATAAAGAGGGGAAAACACCATATGATTCGACTCTATTAACAAAGCCCGCGATACATCAAGATCATGACATCTCAAGAACACGAAAGAGAGAGAGAGAGAGAGAGAGAGAGAGAGAGAGAGAGAAATTAAACACATAGCTACTGGTACAAACCCTCAGCCCCAAGGGTGGACTACTCCCTCCTCATCGTGGTGGCCGCCGGGATGATGAAGATGGCCATCGGTGATGATTCCCTCCTTCGGCAGGGTACCGAAAAGGGTCTAGATTGATTTTCGGTGGCTACAGAGCCTTGCGGCGGCGGAACTTCTGATCTAGGGTTAACCCTGAAGGGTTTCGAAATATTTGGGGATTTATAGTGCAAAGAGGGGGTACGGGAGGCCACCGAGGTGGGCACAACCCACCTGGGCGCGCCTGGGCCACCAGGCGTGCCCTGGTGGGTTGTGCCCCCCTCGGGGCACCCCCCAGGTGCTTCTTTGGCCCAATAGTGGTCTTCTGGTCCATAAAAAATCCACAAAAAGTTTCGCGGTGTTTGGGCTTCGTTTGATATTGATTTCCTGCGATGTAAAAAACAAGCAAAAAAACAGCAATCGGCAGTGAGCACTGGGTCAATAGGTTAGTCCCAAAAAATTGTAAAACATCCAAGAATGATAATAGAACATCATGAATACTTCATAAATTATAGATATGTTGGAGACGTATCAAGGTCTACCAAGAATAATAGGACATGTAGAATTGCAATCTATATCAAGAACAATGAAATATACGGCCACATAATTCCTATTTGCAATAATAAGAACATCATTAATCCTTCCCATAGGTTTTTTAATAATGGAATCCGCAAGATGTAAATTTAAAGAACGATCGTCAAATTCTCGGAAACCTAACACATCACATAAAGTTTCTGGAATCGTGGAAACGCTAGCACCCAAATCACACAAAGCATGACACTCGTAATCTTTAATATTAATCTTAATAGTAGGTTCCCACTCATCATAAAGTTTTCTGGGGATAGAAACTTCCAATTCAAGCTTTTCTTCAAAAGATTGCATCATAACATCAACGATATGTTTAGTAAAAGCTTTGTTTTGATTATAAGTATGAGGAGAATTAAGCATGGATTGCAACAAGGAAATACAATCTATTAAAGAACAATTATCATAATTAAATTTCTTGAAATCCAAAAGAGTGGGTTCATCACTACTTAAAGTTTTGACCTCTTCAATCCCACTTTTATCAATTTTTGCATCAAGATCTAAAAACTCCGAATCATTGGACGCCTTTTAACTAAAGTTGACTCATCTCTAGTCCCATCTTTATCAAGATTTATATTGGAAAACAAAGATTCAATAGGAGTCACATCAATCACTTTAAGATCTTCATCATTATTTTCACATAAACTAGAAGAACACGCTTTTACAAACCAATCTTGTGTAGCACGCATCTTAGCGGTTCTTTCTTTGCACTCATCAATGGAAATTCCCATAGCCTTTAGAGATTCATTGATATCATGCTTGGGTCGAATAGATCTAATTTTCAAAGAATCAACATCAAGAGAAATTATATCCATGTTCCTAGCCAAATCATCAATCTTAAGCAATTTTTCTTCAACCAAAGCATTGAAATTCTTTTGCGAATTCATAAATTCTTTAACACTATTCTCAAAATCATAGGGCATCTTATTATAATTTCCATTAGAAATGTTGTAGGAATTACCATAATTATTAGAGGAATTACTAGGAAACGACATGGGATTAAAATTACCTCTATACGCTTATTATCAAAATTATTCCTACCAACAAAATTCACATCCATAGATTCATTATTATTTTCAATCAAAGTATACAAAGGCATATCATTAGGATCAATACTCTTAGCAAATAATTTCATAAGTTCAACCATCTTTCCACTCAAAACATTAATCTCTTCAATCGCATGCACTTTTTTACTAGTGGAAGATCTTTCGGTATGCCATTGAGAATAATTAACCATAATATTATCTAGGAGTTTAGTAGTTTCTCCTAGAGTAATTTCCATAAAAGTACCTGATGCGGCCGAGTCTAAAAGATTTCTAGAAGCAAAATTCGATCCGCCATAAATTTTTTGTATAATCATCCACAATTCAAACCATGAGTAGGGCAATTTCATATCATCAATTTCATCCTCTCCCAAGATTGTGCAACAAGTTCATGATTAAGTTGCTGAAAATTCATAATATCGATCCTAAGGGAGATGATCTTAGCGGGAGGAAATTACTTGGAAATAAAAGCATATTTACACTTATTCCATGAATCAATTCTATTTTTTGGCAAAGACAAAAAACAAGTTTTAGCACGATCTCGAAGTGAGAATGGAAATAGCTTCAATTTAACAATATCATTATCCACATCTTTCTTCTTTTGCATATCGCACAACTCAACAAAATTATTCAGATGGGATACGACATCTTCACTATGAAGGCCAGAAAATTGATCTTTCATAACAAGATTCAACAAAACGACATTAATTTCATAAGATTCAGCACTAGTGGCGGGAGCAATCGGTGTACTAATAAAATCATTGTTATTAGTATTGGAAAATTCACACAATTTGGTATTCTCTTGAGCCATCTTGACAAAGCAAGCAATCTAACACACGAGCAAACAAAAGTAACGAAGAAGACGAATGGAAGAGGGGCGAAGAAAAAGGCAAATCTTTTCGGAAAATCATTTTAGAAGTGGGGAAGATGAAAACGAGAGGCAAATGGTGAATAATGTAATGCAAGAGATGACGGTTTTATGATGGGTACTTTGTATGTCTTGATTTGGCGTAGATCTCCGAGGCAACGGCGCCAGAATTTCTTCCTGCTACTTCTTGAGCTTGCTTTGGTTTTACCTTGAAGAGTAAAGGGTGATGCGGCAAATTAGAGATAAGTATTTCCCTCAGTTAAAGAACCAAGGTACCAATCCAGTAAGTGACAACGCACAAATCACCAATACCTGCACAAACAATCAAACACTTGCACCCAACGCGATAAAGGGGTTGTCAATCCCTTCACGGTCACGTGCAAAAGTGAGATCTGATAGAGATAGATAAAACTAAATAAAAGATAAAGTAAATATTTTTTGGGGTTTTTTGGTTTATAGATTGGAAAGTAAAAGATTGCAAAATAGTAGATCGGAAACTTATATGATGGAAAATAGACCAGGGGGCCATATGTTTCACTAGAGGCTTCTCTCAAGATAGCAAATAATACGGTGGGTGAACAAATTACTATCGAGCAATTGATAGAAAAGCACAAAGTTATGACGATATCTAAGGAAATGATTATGAAATATAGGCATCACGTCCGTGTCAAGTAGACCGACTCCTGCCTGCATCTACTACTTTTACTCCACACATTGACCGACTCCTGCATGCATCTAGAGTATTAAGTTCATGAAGAACAGAGTAACGCTTTAAGTAAGATGGCATGATGTAGAGGAATAAACTCAAGCAATATGATGTAAACCCCATCTTTTTATCCTCGATGGCAACAATACAATACGTGCCTCACTGCCCCTACTGTCACTAGGAGAGGACACCGCAAGATTGAACCCAAAGCTAAGCACTTCTCCCATTGCAAAAAAAACAATCTAGTTGGCCAAACTAAACCGATAGTTCGAAGAGAATTACAAAGATATCAAATCATGCATAAAAGAATTCAGAGAAGATTCAAATAATATTCACAGATAAGCTGATCATAAATCCACAAATTCATTGGATCTCGACAAACACACCGCAAAAGAAGATTACATAGGATAGATCTCCAAGAACATCGATGAGAACATGGTATTGAGAATCAAAGAGAAAGAAGAAGCCATCTAGCTACTAGATATGGACCCGTAGGTCTGAGGTAAACTACTCACGCTTCATCGGAAGGGCAATAGAGTTGATGTAGAAGCCCTCCGTGATCGAATCCCCCTCCGGCAGGATGCCGGAAAAGGCCCCAAGATGGGATCCCATGGGAACAGAAGGTTGTAGCGGTGGAAAAGTGTTTTCGTGGATACTTCTCATGGTTTGGGAATATATGTGAATATATAGGAGGAAGATATAGGTCAGGGGGCCACCGAGGGGCCCACAAGATAGGGGGGCGCGTCCTACCCCCTGGGCGCGCCCTCCACCCTTGTGGTCGCCTCGTGGCTCTTCTGATTTGCACTCCAAGTCTCCTGGGTGTCTTCTGGTCCAAGAAAAATCATCACGAAGGTTTTATTCCATTTGGTATTCCTTTTCTGCGAAGCTCAAAAATAAGGAAAAAACAGAAGCTGACACTGGGCTCTATGTTAATAAGTTAGTCCCAAAAATAATATAAAATAGCATATCAATGCATATAAAACATCCAAAACAGATAATATAATAGCATGGAACAATAAAAATTATAGATTCATTGGAGACGTATCAGAGCCTAGGCCAAGTGCAACTTGGTGTGGTCAGGGAAAGAACGACATGGTGTTTATCCAGATACCGGGCTCACTGGTAAGGAACACCTCGCTCCTGCCACTCTGTCGACAAGTTTGGTTAATTTTCGGGTGGTTCCCTATCCGCGTCAGTTGTTAAGGCTAAAGGAGCATATGAAATGGCTTCCGATCCAGAATCTTAAATCTATTTTTCAGAGCTCCAAATGCCCTCTCAACAATAACTCTAAGGCTGGAGTGTCTGAGATTATAGTTCTTGTGGAGTCCTAGGATAGTTCCTACCAGAGAACTCATTCGGATGGTACCTAGTTTTTCTAAACGATGGAAGAACACCTGGCCGACATGCATAGCCAACACCTCCTAGGTAGAACTTGCTATCGGGGATATTGATGCCATCAGGTCTAGTCATGTCACTTAGAATGTTAGCATCATGTGTTGATCATTCCCATCCAATCAACACATATGTGAACTTGAGATCAAGGTTAACAACAACAAGAACATCCTGGCTTGTGTAGTGCTTTCTCCCCTTGTATGATGAAGATTGTGACCAGAGCACTCTTGTAGTGATATGAGTACCATCTATTGCCCCAATGCAATCCCGAAATGACATTACAAGATGGTATTGTGGCTATAGCAGAACAATAGAAGAATGTCAATGCATGAACTACATACTATTGATGCTCACCTTGAAATATGGATACCATCTTGGACTAGTGCGAATCTTTCTAGGAGTCTAGCCGGTTGGTGACCTGATCATCTCCCCTCTAAGTTCCTCAACAACATACATCGCTTGCCCGGAGTACCTGGAAATGGTCTCCATTTATCGCTTGAACCTGTTGTGGATATCCCTGAACCTCTAGTTATGACCGACAACATGGAGGAACACATCAATTTGCTCTTCCATACTGGTGTGGATGCTATCTTGTAGCAGCCCCCTGCTCCTAAAGGTCTGCACAAGCCTGGTGAAAGGTGCTCTTTTCATTCTTAGCATCCATAGAGCTTTTGTGTTGGTGCAGTTGTAGATGTAGTTCAGATTTACTATCCTCTCCTGCTAACGGGTTAACATTGGAGCATAACGGATGACAGGCTTGTCACCATGATGAACAACACTCTTTTGCATCAACATGAGCCATGCCTGAATCACAACTATCAGTGCTGCCGAACTACCAACTTCGTCCATTCATCCATAACCTAGGGGACATCGATGGTGCGATGAGCAATGGGGAAATCGATCCTACACCTTGCCTAACAGCCTAACAAACGACCTAACATATGGGTGGAGGGGGGGGGGTCCTGTTGGGGAACGTAGTAATTTCAAAAAAATTCCTACGCACACACAAGATCATGGTGATGCACAGCAACGAGAGGGGAGAGTGTTGTCTACGTACCAACGCAGACCGACTGCGGAAGCGATCACACAACGTAGAGGAAGTAGTCGTACGTTTTCCCGATCCGACCGATCCAAGCACCGTTACTCCGGCACCTCCGAGTTCTTAGCACACGTACAGCTCGATGACGATCCCCGGGCTCCGATCCAGCAAAGCATCGGGGAAGAGTTCCGTCAGCACGACGGTGTGGTGACGATCTTGATGTTCTACCGTCGCAGGGCTTCGCCTAAGCACCGCTACAATATGATCGAGGTGGAATATGGTGGCAGGGGGCACCGCACACGGCTATGGAACGATCACGGGGATCAATTGTGTTTCTAGAGGTGCCCCCTGCCCCTGTATATAAAGGAGCAAGGGGGAGAGGTGCGGCCAGCCTTGGGGCGCGCCAGGAGGAGTCCTACTCCCTCTGGGAGTAGGATCCCCCCCCCCAATCCTAGTTGGAATAGGAATCCTCAAGGGGGGAAAGAGAGAGAGGGGGCCCGGCCACCTCTCCTAGTCCTAATAGGACTAGGGGAGGGGGGAGGCGCGCGGCCACCTTGGGCTGCCCCTTTCTCCTTTCCACTAAGGCCCATGAAGGCCCATATGGCTCCCGGGGGGTTCCGGTAACCTCCCGGTACTCCGGTAAAATTCTGATTTCACCCGGAACACTTCCGATATCCAAATATAGGCTTCCAATATATCAATATTTATGTCTCGACCATTTCGAGACCCCTCGTCATGTCCGTGATCACATCTGGGACTCCGAACAACCTTCGGTACATCAAAATGCATAAACTCATAATAACCGTCATCGTAACGTTAAGCGTGCGGACCCTACCGTTCGAGAACAATGTAGACATGACCGAGACACGTCTTCGGTCAATAACCAATAGCGGGACCTGGATGCCCATATTGTCTCCTACATATTCTACGAAGATCTTTATCGGTCAGATCGCATAACAACATACGTTGTTCCCTTTGTCATCGGTATGTTACTTGCCCGAGATTCGACCGTCGGTATCCAATACCTAGTTCAATCTCGTTACCGGCAAGTCTCTTTACTCGTTCTGTAATACATCATCCCGCTACTAACTCATTAGTTGCAATGCTTGCAAGGCTTATATGATGTGCATTACCGAGAGGGCCCCAGAGATACCTCTCCGACAATCGGACTGACAAATCCTAATCTCGAAATACGCCAACCCAACATCTACCTTTGGAGACACCTGTAGAGCTCCTTTATAATCACCCATTTACGTTGTGACGTTTGGTAGCACACAAAGTGTTCCTCCGGAAAATGAGAGTTGCATAATCTCATAGTCATAGGAACATGTATAAGTCATGAAGAAAAGCAATAGCAACATACTAAACGATCGGGTGCTAAGCTAATGGAATGGGTCATGTCAATCAGATCATTCAACTAATGATGTGACCTCGTTAATCAAATAACAACTCTTTGTTCATGGTTAGGAAACATAACCATCTTTGATTAACGAGCTAGTCAAGTAGAGGCATACTAGTGACACTCTGTTTGTCTATGTATTCACACATGTATTATGTTTCCGGTTAATACAATTCTAGCATGAATAATAAACATTTATCATGATATAAGGAAATAAATAATAACTTTATTATTGCCTCTAGGGCAGATTTCCTTCAGTCTCCCACTTGCACTAGAGTCAATAATCTAGATTACACTATAATGATTCTAACACCCATGGAGCTTTGGTGCTGATCATGTTTTGCTCGTGGAAGAGGCTTAGTCAACGGGTCTGCAACATTCAGATCCGTATGTATCTTGCAAATCTCTATGTCTCCCACCTGGACTAGGTCCCGTATGGAATTGAAGCGTCTCTTGATGTGTTTGGTCCTTTTGTGAAATCTGGATTCCTTTGCCAAGGCAATTGCACCAGTATTGTCACAAAAGATTTTCATTGGACCCGATGCACTAGGTATGACACCTAGATTGGATATGAACTCCTTCATCCAGACTCCTTCGTTCGCTGCTTCCAAAGCAGCTATGTACTCCGCTTCACATGTAGATCCCGCTACGACGCTTTGTTTAGAACTGCACCAACTGACAGCTCCACTGTTTAATGTAAACACGTATCCGGTTTGCGATTTAGAATCGTCCGGATCAGTGTCAAAGCTTGCATCACCGTAACCTTTTATGGTGAGCTCTTTGTCACCTCCATATACGAGAAACATATCCTTAGTCTTTTTCAGGTATTTCAGGATGTTCTTGACCGTTGTCCAGTGATCCACTCCTGGATTACTTTGGTACCTCCATGCTAAACTTATAGCAAGGCACACATCAGGTCTGGTACACAGCATTGCATACATGATAGAGCCCATGGCTGAAGCATAGGGAACATCTTTCATTTTCTCTCTATCTTCTGCAGTGGTCGGGCATTGAGTCTGACTCAACTTCACACCTTGTAACACAGGCAAGAACCCTTTCTTTGCTTGATCCATTTTGAACTTCTTCAAAATCTTGTCAAGGTATGTGCTTTGTGAAAGTCCAATTAAGCGTCTTGATCTATCTCTATAGATCTTTATGCCTAATATGTAAGCAGCTTCACCGAGGTCTTTCATTGAAAAACTCTTATTCAAGTATCCCTTTATGCTATCCAGAAATTCTATATCATTTCCAATCAGCAATATGTCATCCACATATAATATCAGAAATGCTACAGAGCTCCCACTCACTTTCTTGTAAATACAGGCTTCTCCGAAAGTCTGTATAAAACCAAATGCTTTGATCACACTATCAAAACGTTTATTCCAACTCCGAGAGGCTTGCACCAGTCCATAAATGGATCGCTGGAGCTTGCACACTTTGTTAGCTCCCTTTGGATCGACAAAACCTTCCGGTTGCATCATATACAACTCTTCTTCCAGAAACCCATTCAGGAATGCAGTTTTGACATCCATCTGCCAAATTTCATAATCATAAAATGCGGCAATTGCTAACATGATTCGGACAGACTTAAGCATCGCTACGGGTGAGAAGGTATCATCGTAGTCAACCCCTTGAACTTGTCGAAAACCTTTTGCGACAAGTCGAGCTTTGTAGACAGTAACATTACCATCAGCGTCAGTCTTCTTCTTGAAGATCCATTTATTCTCAATTGCTTGCCGATCATCGGGCAAGTCAACCAAAGTCCATACTTTGTTCTCATACATGGACCCCATCTCAGATTTCCTGGCTTCAAGCCACTTTGCGGAATCTGGGCTCACCATCGCTTCTTCATAGTTCGTAGGTTCATCATGATCTAGTAGCATGATTTCCAGAACAGGATTACCGTACCACTCTGGCGCGGATCTTACTCTGGTTGATCTACGAGGTTCAGTAGTATCTTGATCTGAAGTTTCATGATCATCATCATTAGCTTCCTCACTTATTGGTGTAGGTGTCGCAGAAACAGTTTTCTGTGATGTACTACTTTCTAATAAAGGAGCAGGTACAATTACCTCGTCAAGTTCTACTTTCGTCCCACTCACTTCTTTCGAGAGAAACTCCTTCTCTAGAAAGGATCCATTCTTAGCAACGAATGTCTTGCCTTTGGATCTGTGATAGAAGGTGTACCCAACAGTCTCCTTTGGGTATCCTATGAATACACATTTCTTCGATTTGGGTGGTTGAAGTTTTTTCACATAAGCATCGCAACCCCAAACTTTAAGAAACGACAACTTTGGTTTCTTGCCAAACCACAGTTCATAAGGCGTCGTCTCAACGGATTTTGATGGTGCCCTATTTAACGTGAATGCGGCCGTCTCTAAAGCACAACCCCAAAACGATAGCGGTAAATCAGTAAGAGACATCATAGATTGCACCATATCTAGTAAAGTACGATTATGACGTTCGGACACACCATTAAGCTGTGGTGTTCCGGGTGGCGTGAGTTGCGAAACTATTCCACAATTTTTCAAATGTACACCAAACTCGTAACTCAAATATTTTCCTCCATGATCAGATCGTAGAAACTTTATTTTCTTGTTACAATGATTTTCAACTTCACTCTGAAATTCTTTGAACTTTTCAAATGTTTCAGATTTATGTTTCATTAATTAGATATACCCATATCTGCTTAAGTCATCTGTGAAGGTGAGAAAATAACGATATCCGCCACGAGCCTCAATATTCATCGGACCGCATACATCGGTATGTATGATTTCCAACAAATCTGTTGCTCTCTCCATAGTACCGGAGAACGGTGTTTTAGTCATCTTGCCCATGGGGCACGGTTCGCAAGTACCAAATGATTCATAATCAAGTGGTTCCAAAAGTCCATCAATATGGAGTTTCTTCATGCGCTTTACACCGATATGACCTAAACGACAGTGCCACAAATAAGTTGCACTTTCATTATCAACTCTGTATCTTTTGGCTTCAACATTATGAATATGTGTATCACTACTATCGAGATTCATCAAAAATAGACCACTCTTCAAAGGTGCATGACCATAAAAGATATTACTCATATAAATAGAACAACCAGTATTCTCTGATTTAAATGAATAACCGTCTCGCATCAAATAAGATCCAGATATAATGTTCATGCTCAACGCTGGCACCAAATAACAATTATTTAGGTCTAATATTAATCCCGAAGGTAGATGTAGAGGTAGCGTGCCGACCGCGATCACATCGACTTTGGAACCGTTTCCCACGCGCATCGTCACCTCGTCCTTTGCCAGTGCCCGCTTATTCCGTAGTCCCTGTTTCGAGTTGCAAATATTAGCAACAGAACCAGTATCAAATACCCAGGTGCTACTGCGAGCTCTAGTAAGGTACACATCAATAACATGTATATCACATATACCTTTGTTCACCTTGCCATCCTTCTTATCCGCCAAATACTTGGGGCAGTTCCGCTTCCAGTGACCAGTCTGCTTGCAGTAGAAGCACTCAGTTTCAGGCTTAGGTCCAGACTTGGGTTTCTTCTCCTGAGCAGCAACTTGCTTGCTGTTCTTCTTGAAGTTCCCCTTCTTCTTCCCTTTGCCCTTTTTCTTGAAACTAGTGGTCTTGTTAACCATCAACACTTGATGCTCCTTCTTGATTTCTACCTCCGTAGCTTTCAGCATTGCGAAGAGCTCGGGAATAGTCTTGTTCATCCCTTGCATATTATAGTTCATCACGAAGCTCTTGTAGCTTGGTGGCAGTGATTGGAGAATTCTGTCAATGACACAATCATCCGGAAGATTAACTCCCAATTGAATCAAGTGATTATTATACCCAGACATTTTGAGTATATGCTCACTGACAGAACTGTTCTCCTCCATCTTGCAGCTATAAAACTTATTGGAGACTTCATATCTCTCAATCCGGGCATTTGCTTGAAATATTAACTTCAACTCCTGGAACATCTCATATGCTTCATGACGTTCAAAACGTCGTTGAAGTCCCGATTCTAAGCCATAAAGCATGGCACACTGAACTATCAAGTAATCATCAGCTTTGCTCTGCCAGACGTTCATAACGTCTGGTGTTGCTCCAGCAGCAGGCCTGGCACCCAGCGGTGCTTCCAGGACGTAATTCTTTTGAGCAGCAATGAGGATAATCCTCAAGTTACGGACCCAGTCCATATAATTGCTATCATCATCTTTCAACTTTGCTTTCTCAAGGAACGCATTAAAATTCAACGGAACAACAGCACGAGCCATCCATCTACAATCAACATAAACAAGCAAGATACTATCAGGTACTAAGTTCATGATAAGTTTAAGTTCAATTAATCAAATTACTTAAGAACTCCCACTTAGATAGACATCCCTCTAATCTTCTAAGTGATTACGTGATCCAAATCAACTAAACCATAACCGATCATCACGTGAGATGGAGTAGTTTTCAATGGTGAACATCGTTATGTTGATCATATCTACTATATGATTCACGCTCGACCTTTCGGTCTCCGTGTTCCGAGGCCATATCTACATATGCTAGGCTCGTCAAGTCTAACCTGAGTATTCTGCATGTGCAAAACTGGCTTGCACCCGTTGTAGATGGACGTAGAGCTTATCACACCCGATCATCACGTGGTGTCTGGGCACGACGAACTTTGGCAACGGTGCATACTCAGGGAGAACACTTCTTGATAATTTAGTGAGAGATCATCTTATAATGCTACCGTCAATCAAAGCAAGATAAGATGCATAAAAGGATAAACATCTCATGCAATCAATATAAGTGATATGATATGGCCATCATCATCTTGTGCTTGTGACTCCATCTCCGAAGCACCATTATGATCACCATCGTCACCGGCGCGACACCTTGATCTCCATCGTAGCATCGTTGTCGTCTCGCTAATCTTATGCTTCCACGACTATCGCTACCGTTTAGTAATAAAATAAAGCATTACATCGCGATCGCATTGCATACAATAAAGCGACAACCATATGGCTCCTGCCAGTTGCCGATAACTCGGTTACAAAACATGATCATCTCATACAATAAAATTCAGCATCATGCCTTGACCATATCAGATCACAACATGCCCTGCAAAAACAAGTTAGACGTCCTCTACTTTGTTGTTGCAAGTTTTACGTGGCTGCTACGGGCTTAAGCAAGAACCAATCTTACCTACGCATCAAAACCACAACGATAGTTTGTCAAGTTGGTGCTGTTTTAACCTTCGCAAGGACCGGACGTAGCCACACTTGGTTCAACTAAAGTTGGAGAAACTATCACCCGCTAGCCACCTTTGTGCAAAGCACGTCGGGAGAACCGGTCTCGCGTAAGCGTACGCGTAATGTCGGTCCAGGCCGCTTCATCCAACAATACCGCCGAACCAAAGTATGACATGCTGGTAGGCAGTATGACTTATATCGCCCACAACTCACTTGTGTTCTACTCGTGCAAATAACATCAAACCATAAAACCTAGGCTCGGATGCCACTGTTGGGGAACGTAGTAATTTCAAAAAAATTCCTACGCGCACAAGATCATGGTGATGCACAGCAACGAGAGGGGAGAGTGTTGTCTACATACCAACGCAGACCGACTGCGGAAGCGATCACACAACGTAGAGGAAGTAGTCGTATGTTTTCTCGATCCGACCGATCCAAGCACCGTTACTCCGGCACCTCCGAGTTCTTAGCACACGTACAGCTCGATGACGATCCTCGGGCTCCAATCCAGCAAAGCGTCGGGGAAGAGTTCCGTCAGCGCGACGGCGTGGTGATGATCTTGATATTCTACCGTCACAGGGCTTCGCCTAAGCACCGCTACAAAATGATCGAGGTGGAATATGGTGGCAGGGGGCACCGCACACGGCTATGGAACGATCATGGGGATCAATTGTGTGTCTAGAGGTGCCCCCTGCTCCTGTATATAAAGGAGCAAGGGGGGAGAGGTGCGGCCAGCCTTGGGGCGCGCCAGGAGGAGTCCTACTCCCTCTGGGAGTAGGATTCCCCCCCCCCCAATCCTAGTTGGAATAGGAATCCTCAAGGGGGGAAAGAGAGAGAGGGGGGCCGACCACCTCTCCTAGTCCTAATAGGACTAGGGGAGGGGGGAGGCGCGCGGCCACCTTGGGCTGCCCCTTTCTCCTTTCCACTAAGGCCCATGAAGGCCCATATGGCTCCCGGGGGGTTCCGGTAACCTCCCGGTAATCCGGTAAAATTCCGATTTCACCCGAACACTTCCGATATCCAAATATAGGCTTCCAATATATCAATCTTTATGTCTCGACTATTTCGAGACCCCTCGTCATGTCCGTGATCACATCCGGGACTCCGAACAACCTTCGGTACATCAAAATGCATAAACTCATAATAATTGTCATCGTAACGTTAAGCGTGCGGACCCTACGGTTCGAGAACAATGTAGACATGACCGAGACACGTCTCCGGTCAATAACCAATAGCGGGACCTGGATGCCCATATTGGCTCCTACATATTCTACGAAGATCTTTATCGGTCAGATCGCATAACAACATACGTTGTTCCCTTTGTCATCGGTATGTTACTTGCCCGAGATTCGATCGTCGGTATCCAATACCTAGTTCAATCTCGTTACCGGCAAGTCTCTTTACTCGTTCTGTAATACATCATCCCGCTACTAACTCATTAGTTGCAATGCTTGCAAGGCTTATGTGATGTGCATTACTGAGAGGGCCCCAGAGATACCTCTCCAACAATCGGACTGACAAATCCTAATCTCGAAATACGCCAACCCAACATCTACCTTTGGAGACACCTGTAGAGCTCCTTTATAATCACCCATTTACGTTGTGACGTTTGGTAGCACACAAAGTGTTCCTCCGGTAAATGAGAGTTGCATAATCTCATAGTCATAGGAACATGTATAAGTCATGAAGAAAAGCAATAGCAACATGCTAAACGATTGGGTGCTAAGCTAATGGAATGGGTCATGTCAATCAGATCATTCAACTAATGATGTGACCTTGTTAATCAAATAACAACTCTTTGTTCATGGTTAGGAAACATAACCATCTTTGATTAACGAGCTAGTCAAGTAGAGGCATACTAGTGATACTCTGTTTGTCTATGTATTCACACATGTATTATGTTTCCGGTTAATACAATTTTAGCATGAATAATAAACATTTATCATGATATAAGGAAATAAATAATAACTTTATTATTGCCTCTAGGGCATATTTCCTTCAGGTCCATGTTTCTTACCGGCTTCAAAGAAGACGATGATGAGGGGGGCATGCCTGAGTCGAGGAGGTCCAGATGGTGGCCAAGAGGAAGGGGAGAAGCACTCCCGCTGCCACCGCTGATCTAAGTCGCCGCTATTGCCGGTGCTAAGAACAGAGGAAGTGCTTGCGCTAGAGCTAGTGGTGACCGAGTAAATGAGGCGATGAGGCTAGATTTCACGCCTTCCCGCCTCGGCCTATTTCCATCTCTCGCCATATCCATCCGATTTCGCCTTGCACCGTCGCATGCGCGCTGCATCACTTTTGCGCCGCACTCAGCCTAGCTTGCTAGAAACTGCCGATCTGAGGATTTTTAGCGAGCCAGACTCTGGGCTGCTTTAAGGTTCGTGCCGATGCAAGCCAACCCACCCTGTTTGCAATCAAACATGTTTTTCTTGGCCCAACTCGGCCTGGTTAGAGGTAATGCAGGCAACCAAACACGTCCAACATGTATCATTGATAAATTTGCACACGGGAGCTGTGGGTTACTTCGAATAATCGGCATGGGGTATTGCCAAGAGTGCACAGAACGGTTAGTGTCGAATCAGCTAGCTGAACAAATCTGTCTCGGCGGTCAAACGATGTGTTTGGATTGGCCAAGGATTTTTTGCCCCATACAATTTTTGTTGATTGCGACTTCCCCTTTTTCAAATTTGTGTATGAATAGTGCTCACGCGTGCCAAGTTCATGAACCAGTCACTGCATTAACTATTAGAAGAAAAAAACCAAATGAAAGTAGACATCCAACTTCGGACGAGGATTAATTGAGCTCGAGTTTGTATTAGCTTAGGTAAATAGTGAAATAAAAAGGAAAAAAATGAAGTTTTTGCGGCAAACTTTAACAAATGTTTTTAATGCTTGCAAAGTTTCAGCATAGAATGACATTTGTGAAAGTCGCGGCAAAAACGACAAAATCGATGCTTCAAAAAATCATATTAAAAAACATTTTGGAGCATCAATTTTTCCCACGACTTCCACGAATATCATTTCATAATGAAACTTAAAAACATTGACAACATATTTTAATTTTACTGTTTATCCGAGCTCGAGCTGAGAAGCGCACTTTCGTCCAACCTCCCAAATCAACCAGTGGAGACGAGGACCAAATAAAACCCATCTTCGTGGCTCCCCTGCAGCACCACATTTTAAAAACAGAGTCATGCATCACCAAGGGACGAGACGACACCAACGGCGACGTCGATTTTCTCACTTGAAAAAGGAGGAGCTGCTACGTCCAAAGTACGGTAGCCGTCGGAATCGGAGCAAAAAAGGTCGGCGAGCGCCCAATCAACAAGGACAGTTTCCCTCGCGACGCAGAGCGGAAAAGGCAGGGCGCCTGATCTGGAGCCTAGTGGAAGCAAGAGCTGAAGTGCGAGACGCATTCCCGCGCGGCGTGGCGTGGCGTGCGCACTGCAGCCGATTTGGCGTTTGACCGGCCGGCCGGCCGGGCGCCACACAGCTTCCCCCCGCCGCGGTGCGCGACGGCCGAACCACCGCCCGATCCGATCCCTCCACTCGAGCGAGAGAGGATTCGACAGCCCTCGGGTGAAACAAGATCTTCCTGGGTGGTGGCCGGTCAGGCGAGGCGAGGTGAGGTGAGGTATGCCCCCACCACCAAAAATGCAAGCTGGGTCTGCCAGGGTGCTGCCTCGTTTGTTTCGTCTCTTTGGACACATCGAGCACGCCCGAGGACGGCTCCAAGTTGTACGGCTGGCCAGCGGTGGTTACACAAACAAGGCTACTACTACTACACTTCCAAACTCATGTTTTTCTTTGCTTCACAAGAATAGCGAGTGACCAGTCGGGACATATCACAAAATTACCAGTGCAGGATCGCATCTAGTGATGTGTGCCACCGTAGAAATTTCCGAGCACAATAAATAAAAGGCCTCCTTGCCTTTTGCGTGGTTGTTTGTCCTGCTGCGTGAGTGGAAACATTCCGTTGGGTGGCGTCACTGCGTATAGGATCCTTATTTTTTTGGCCTTTTTTAGGTGCAAGTAATAATAATCAACATTCTGATGCAATGAAAATCATGTGTTTTCCAACCATCCGAAGTCAAAGATAAAAATCATGTGCCTACACCCTGCAATTTTTTTAAGCACAATACAATCATAAAAGCTCACATACATGCATCTACACTCATCCCTATGATCACACACACGCCCTACCTCTACCTGCATAAGCGTTTTCGAGACACTGAGCCAGCACAACATCTTAGAGGGTGTTTGGATACTCTCTAGTCATGTAACTAGTAGTAGTCAGACTAAAAGTTTTTAGAGGGTGTTTGGATCACTAGAGACTAGAGACTAGAGACTAGTAGTGGTCACCTTTAGTCAGTAAACCTCCAAACACCCCTGACTAGTGGGTGACTAAAACTAGTTTAGTCCTAGTCACCCCACCCCCAACTTTTACTGACTAGAGACTAGTAGTAGTCACCTTTAGTCAGTAAACCTCCAAACACCCCTGACTTTTACTGACTAAAGTCCCCCTCTCTCTCCTCTAATTGGTGTTGCACAAGGGACAATTAATACTGAGACATTTAATGCTGACTAGTAGTAGTCACCTTCCAAACAGGGCCTGACTAAAAACTTTTAGTCTGACTACTACTAGTCACATGCGTAGTCTAGAATGAGTATAATTGAAGTGCTCTTTTTACCTCTCGGCATGGTGCCTTGATGGAACTCTTGAAAATGATACTTTTGGCCCCTATACGGTGCAAGATAACCCTGTTTGTTGGGGTAGCCCGAGTCAACAAGATAAAATTTCCCTGTTCATGGCAATGCATTTTAGCAAATGTCAATGTAAGGCATAAACCTATTGTACTGAGTATCAAGTTTTGTACCTGAAGGTGGATGTGGAAACTTGTGATCAAACCGGCTAAGAGCATCCTTGAATGGCCTCATAGCATGGACCGATCCAGGCCACCCCGCAAGCACAAAAGTGAATCTCATGTCGAAATCACACACAGCCATAACATTCTGACTACAGTAACCATGTCTGCTTAAATACTGTGGAACCTTGTTTGGTGGCACCACAACCGGCACATGAGTCCCATCTATTGCTCCAATGCAATCATTGAACCATGGGTACCACTGAGCACCTCTTAACCTTTCATGGACAACTCTAAATTCAGGATCTCGTGGTTTAATGATGTCAATGGAAAGCTTAACCATACATTCCAAAACTTTGTTAAACTTTCTACTGGCTGTCTCCATGGACCTGATAAACCGATTCTCAGCATGTCTAACAGATTGGGGAGATCCAACTATATATAAAAAGAGAGCTAAACTCTCAACTGATGACATTTTCTTGGTTGACTTCAGTCCATAAGACTCCACTAGCAGATTATGTAGTTTATCAAACACCGGTGGGTACATCCTAAACATTTTGTAGCAATCTGTTCTGTTTCCTAGAGTTCTCACTACCCATTCATATCCAGACTCTTTAGCTTTTAAAATTCTCCTTTCCCCTTTAACCATGAAACGATCCATGTAGTACATACCAAACATGTGGGCGACCATACCTAGTTTGTTGAGCCTCTGCCGCCTCAACTGAAGTAGTGCTAGCACTCTATTGGTCCTTGTATATTCTTCTTCCTCATCACTAGAGTCATCATCTTCATCAGTCCTGTCCTCATCACTAGACTCATCATCTTGGTCTGTACTGTCCTCATCACTAGATTCATCCTCATTCTGCAAGAAAAGCACAAACAAATAGAAATCATGAAGTCTACAGACATAATGAACATATCATCAACACATGCAAATACACAGATTGGTAGATAATAATTTGTCCAGAAACATAATGATTAAGGCCACATTAGTCCACAAATCCTGTCATCCACGACTCAAGACACAAGAGGACACACATGACTCAAGACACAAGAGGACACACATGACTCAAGACACAAGAGGACACACATGACTCAAGACACAAGACTAGCTAACAAAAATCATTCTGCCTTCATATCTCGCCATCTGCTGCATACATGTTCTTCGCCCTGCACCATCTCTTCAACCATATCAACCTAGCTTCAGGGGTCTTCATGTTCTGGAAGACAGTTCTGTTGTGTTTCTCCTTGAATAAATCACAAGCAACAAAGTACTCAACTGACTCTTCTGATGCTCCACACTCAATGGCAAGGTCCTGACAGTTTTTTACTGACTGAGCACGTTCCTCACTTCTCTAACCTTTTCATTGCCTTGGTTCACAAGAGCCTGCAAAATAGAGTCTGTTTTCTCACTTTCCTTCTCCAACTTAGTTTCAATGTCCTTCATATATTTTACAAATGGACCCCGAGTTTTGCTTCTCTTTGAAGGACTACTAGCTGTACTCCTTAACTCTGAGCGGCTCCCTCTCTTTTGAGTGTTGGTACTCATAGGGCTGGACACGAAGCCTTCATTGCCATCCAGGTCATCATCATTATTTAACTCCAAACAATCTTCTGTCCCAGGAACATAAGCAGACGAACCATCCACAGCGACCTCATGAAATATCTCATGTAACAGGGGCATATACTCAGGGTTACCATTTCTAAATTTCTTGAGATTTGGTCTGTCCTGAAAAGAAATAATAGAAAGAAATCAGCATATATATCTTCTGTCATTGGAACATAAGCAAAAATGAACACTTGAAGGAGAGGGAGCAAGAATATAAGCAAAAATACCTTGATTTCTTTCTCCCACCAATCTGCAGTTGCCGTCACTTCGCCATCTAAGCCGCGGCCACAGCCGGTTTGCTGCTGCAACCATACCCAATCATTGTACAAGCCCTTCAAGTTAGTTATTTTGTTCCTGAATTCCCTGCCTGGATGCCACAACTTTGCCCTTTCCCAATATTTCTCCCTCATATTCTTGTACGCCTGAGGGCTCCAAACTCTACCAGCGTAATTGCCAGCATCTATTTCCTCACAAGCTATTTCACATAAAGTCAATGTATTTCTGTCTGTCCAGTTAGTCTTGCTTTTTGGCCTCTATTAAAAAAATGTATGAGAAAACAGAACAAGTACTATTTCAGACACAAGACTATTTTTGATAAATATGACAGAGCAAGTAGCATGAACAAGTATGTTTTAAAAATATGACAGAACAAGTAGAAAGAAGAAACCGTGTAGAAACAAGTATGTGTCCAGTTAGCCTTGCAGTAGTTTCATTTGTCCAACAAGAATTGTTTCAATTCTGAGATTTTCTGAGATTTTCCAATTCGATTCCAATTCGATTTTCTACTTCCTACTTTTCACTTCACATACATTCATTCAAGTAAACACAACAATTGGACAAATATTGTACCTGGATATGCTGGTTCAGCATGCTGTCGTCTTCCTCTACCTGAACATCTTCTTCAGCTGGTTCATCTTCTTCCTCAACATCTTCTACCATGATCGATGCTGCCTGCCGCTGCCTGCCGCTGCCTGTGCGACTTGAACCAGCAACACCTCGTCCCGACGTCGCGACGACCTGCTTGCCATGACGATCTGGGGCCCTCACTGGGAGGAGACCTTGGCGAGGTGGACGACCCTGCCGCTGCACCACGCCGTCCGATCTGGTCCGCTGGAGGGGCACACCATGGCCGGCCGCACTCCCGGGATGAAAAAGCTGCGTGTACATGCCCAGGTTGGGGTAGGAGGCGGCGACGGCGGAGTCGCTGTTGAGGTCGATGTTATCCAACCCGATGGGAGCGCGGAGCGCCCCGGCCACCGAGCCGCGGCCGAGCCCCCTGCCACCGAGCCGCGCTCGAGCCCCCCGGCCACCGAGCCGCGGCCGAGCCCGCCTGCCATCGAGCCGCGCTCGAGCCCCCCTGCCACCAAGCCGCGGCCGGCGGATCCCCGGAGATGAGGGGGCGTAATCCCCCACCCGTCCTCGTCGATGTGGTGCGCCGCAGCACCGGAAGACGCCGTCTGCGAGAAGAAATCGAAGGGGAGTTCGCCGTCGCCGTCCATGGTACGGACGCGGGAGCGGGCGCGGCGGAGTGCTGCCGCGGCGGCGGAGTGCGGCGGCGGCGGTGGAAAGGGAAGCGGCGGAGTGGATGGGGCGGCTGCCCCTGCCTGCGTGCGAAGGGGATGGGGCGACAGATGCGTGCGAAGGGGATGGGCCCGCCAATTAATTAGAGGAGAGACTTTAGTCACTTTTAGTTGGGGATGGGGTGACTAGGGACTAAACTAGTTTTAGTCACCCATTAGTCAGGGGTGTTTGGAGGTTTACTGACTAAAGGTGACTACTACTAGTCTCTAGTCTCTAGTCACTAGTGATCCAAACACCCTCTTAGGATTGACGAAGTCATCACATGCTCTCGTAGTCGATGAAAACATCTTCCTCACGAAACGAACATCGACAGAAAGCCTCAAATAAGTCCCCAAGAATGCAATCAGCAATGTCGAGCCTAGGACTTGAACCCTATGGGCTGATTTCACCATACGAAACCTAATGATCTGAGCTACGATCAGTTCGCCTATACCTGCAATCCTGCAATACTACTCCCTGCATTTCTGGAATTCTGGGCTGATCGAAGGAGCCACCAAGACACGACGAGTTGGTGGATTTATAAAAAGTATTAAAAGGGAACAAAATGATGAACCCAATACCATAACTAACAAAAAATGAACACTACTTCCCCTACAAATCGCTGCTGCTTCCGCCGGCTGCACCTCCAACTCCAACCTGCACGCACAACTCACGCATTCCCCCCACTTTCTTTCTTCCCCGACACGGGCACGCACGCACACGGCTGCCCTGCGCCCACACACGCTACTCTTCGGCCCTTCCTCCCAAAATCTAAACCCCACTCCGACCGCCCCCCCTCCGGCGATGCTGATGCGTCGCCGCCACCTGCTGGGCCCGGTCCTCCCCCGCCTCCTCCTCACCGCCCTCCTCCTCGCGTCGGCCGTCGCATTCCTCCCCCGCGCGGCCGGCGACGACGCCGCCGAGGCGGGCGACGAGCGCCGCGTGGGCGAGGCGGTCGCGGCGGTGGAGCGCGCGGACGCCGCCCTGGGGGCCGCCGAGGCCGGCGGGGAGGCGGCGCAGGGCAATGCCACGAACAAGGAGCACAGCCTCGCCGACATGATCGACCGCGCGCTGGAGAAGGAGTTCCCCGACTCGGAGGGCGACCAGGGCGGCGGAGGTGCGTGGATCTGAGCCCCACCGTTCTCCCCGCGATCCGCTTCGCGGGCTCCCGTGGCGCGGGGATCTGGTTTTGGCGCGTGCCGGCGGCCGGCCGCCTAGATCTCGGCCCCGGCTGCTGCGCTCTGCTGGGAATTGACCAATCCTGCCTGTTTTTTTGGGTGTCTGGATTGAACTGCCTCGTCCTAATCCTCTCCTGCTATGATTTTGCAGAGATGGACCCCGGCAGCTTCAACAACACGGTCGCGGAGAAGCAGGTGATTCATCTCCGCAGTTTTGCTTGTGTGTGGTCGGATTGTTCGTTGACAATGATTATGGAACCTGTTTAAATTTTTGCATTGTTATGATGCTCATCAAATGGTTGTTCAGGCCTTGCCGACTCTCTAGATTTAGGAGATTAGTTCATTTATGCGCGCTTTAACTTCTAAATTGGTCTCCTTTTACATGCTGTTTAACTTAAAAAATATGACTAGGGTTGAGACGACTGAATATGTATTGCACACGGTGAAAATATTTGATATCATCGGTGTCTTGGATGGAGTTGACATTTGGACAGAGGTTACACCATTGATAATGACAAAACATTCAGTTATCCTTCCTTGTATCGTTCTGTAGGTTTTGCGCCTGTTGACCAATTATTCAGCCTACTGGCCTTTTGACTTAGTGAAATTAAAGGAGTTGACGTTTTCCTAATGCCGACTACAATACCTTGAATGGTGTTTACTGCGCTAGGTTAGATATGAATCAAAATCTAATATTTGCTTATGGTACCTGACTAACTTTGTGAAACAATTGTTGTGGTCTAAGTTATTAACTTACTAATAGAACTCATTTGAGTTTTGCATAAATCCCCTAGTGCTGTGTTCCAGCTGACATTCATTTAGTCATTTGATCTTCTACATGATACACCTATGATCTACAGCTACTTCGAGTTGCATCCAACTATCCTATTATATTTCTCAATTCTGTGTTCAGTTACGTTCTCAATTTGTAGATATACCAAACTTCCATTTTGAAGCAAATAATGGTTTTTATGTGGATATAAATTGCAAAAGTTGATGCATTCATACTTTAGATCTCCAGTCCCACTGCACTTGGCTCGTGTTGCTCTTGTTTGTGTATGCTGGTTATACTTATCTTGTTCTGTACTACCCTGCCAGGGAGTTCTGGAAACTGTGGCCAGAAGAGTAACGAAGAAGAATGAGACCAAAGACAATAAGTATGTTCCTATTATATATTTGACTATTTTTCTGTTTCTCTGTGAAGTGGATTTAAGTATTTAACCTTTATGATTATTTCACAATCAGTAGCAAATATCCCAAGTTTATGTTTTTTCAATCCCCAGCTCATTCCCATTCAAGGAGGTTTTCTTGGATCGGTCAGAGCAAGAGGATGTTCCCACGTTGATTGACCGGAAGGTACATGCACTATAATTCATTGCAGATTGTTTTACGCTTTTTTGCTGTGAATGCAATAGTGTTATTTTATTTTACTCTGTTTTACCTGTGTGCTGTATTAACACAACTGCAATTCCAGGATAATGTTTTTATTATATCAAATCGGAAGTCAAAGTACCCTGTACTGCAGCTGGACCTTACGTATGTGACCTAATTATTGCTGAGGATGAGCAAGAATAAAGTATCTGCCTTACTCGTAACTTAGTTTGTATGTGAACTACTGTAGGTTGATCTCAGATCTTGTTGTCGTTATTGTATCTGCTACATGTGGTGGAATTACCTTTGCTTGCCTTGGACAACCAGTGAGTGCTTCTTTTGTCTCAAATCTCATTTCTGCCTGATTATGTGTATGGACTATGTAAGACATACATTTTTATATGGCTATTTATAATATACTTAAGATTACGAGTGACCTAAAGAAATTCAAAAAATACTTTGCAGGTCATTACAGGTTATTTGCTTGCAGGTTCTATAATTGGCCCTGGAGGTTTTAGCTTTGTCAACGAACTGGTGCAAGTAGGGTGCTTTTGCTTTGTTGGTTGCTTTTCTTGATGTTTAGTTGTCATCATTCTTATATGAAAAATTGCATGCACTTTTGTCCAACCATTTCACTGCTTCAGCAGACGATCAGATCATGCCTGATATACTATATACAATTAATCTTAAACGTAGTAATGAATGTTTACTTTTGACTTGTTTTCATACCCTACCAAGTTTACGAGAACATTTCATTATGAGTACATGTGATTGTGCGTATTTCGCGCAATTAATAATATGATTTCTGCTTTTTCTTCCAGGTTGAGACAGTAGCTCAGTTTGGTGTGATATTTCTCCTTTTTGCTCTAGGACTTGAGTTCTCTACCGCAAAAGTATCCATCTTTGTTTTTTAATACATTTATTAGATATTTGTAGCAATGTCAATATGCAGTTAACTAAATAAATGGTGTTTCAACTTTGTCTCAGCTACGAGCTGTACGTGCAGTTGCCGTTCTTGGAGGATTGCTGCAAATTATACTTTTTATGTTCCTTTGTGGTATTTCTGCCACGGTATGTTTCTTTTTTTGCTGCTCATGCTATGATGAAAATTTATTTGAATTGCAATTATTTGCTGCACGAACAAGATTTATTGTTGAGATTCATTTGCATTTTCTACAACTGACGTTAAGAGATCACTAGTATATTGCCATTGATGCAATCAAGTTGTACCAACAAATTCACTGGTTCAGTTCTGTAGCTTTTGGCTTTCTGGCATGTGTTTGATACTCCCTCTGTAAAGAAATATAAGATTGTTTTGATATAGTGATCTAAACGATCTTATATTTCTTTACAGAGGGAGTACAAAATTAAGGTCAGGGTTGTAAAGGCATTGCCTTTGCATTGCCATGTTTTCCAGTCTGCTGTAGGCAGATGGCGGGAGCCTTTGCCGCTTTATGAGCCTGAGCTTCTCAGATCTGGAGCCTGGAGGAGGGTTAAAGGGTCCTGGTGGTCAAGGCTACCGCTGCCACCCCTCCATGTCACTTCTGCTGACTTATTTAGCTGTCGCTTCCTCTGCCTCTCTCCAGCTCTAGCAAGGTCAGCCATCGAGCATTACAGGAGCTGGGGCGCAAGGCAAAATATCAGGAGGTAATGTGGTGGCAGCAGGGGAGGGTGGTTGGGGTGTACAAGAGGGGGTTAAGAAGAAGACACTAGTGTGACAGGGGATGGAGAGTGGATATTCGAGATGCAGGAGAGTGGGAAGGAGAAGTGCAGTGGTTGCTGTGGTAGCCAAATAGAAATTAGGGAATGGGATGAGATATTTGAACTTGGCTTTTGGAATTTGGAGAAGTAGTGTGATGACTATTTAGAGGTCCATATCTCGTCTGTTTCTCACTGATACACGTGTCACTGCTTCATTAGGTAATACATCATCTAGCTATGTCCATGGTGGGGCCACATGTCATCATGTCGCCCTTTGGTCGCCCAGCTCGCTAGAGTGCCGTGAAAACTTTGTTTATGCTGTTTCTTTCTTTTTTCCTGGCTTTACATATTTCCTTGATTTTCTAATTCTGTCATCGGAAAGCACATGCCTGGCAGTTCTATTCTATTTTGCTTATTTTCGTTACTGCATTGCAGCTATGTGGGGGTAAAACAAAGGAAGGTGTTTTTGTTGGCGTTCTTCTTTCTATGTCTTCGACAGCAGTGGTAATTTCTAAATATCACTCACACTCCTTGCTTTTGAACACTGATCTACAATGTTATGTTCCTCATTGGTTCACTGCAGAATGTTAGTTTGTTTTTGGGCTTGTGCCACATCCTCTCAATGCGTTCTCGCGTTGGTGCAAACAAACTTAGTTCTTGCTGGTTTGTGGTAGAACCATTAACTATACCATACATGATTAATGCCAGAAGGGTTTTCATTTTAGTACACCTAATTTTGCATATGATATATGACCCTGTATTTAACTGGTCTTCTGAATGTTGTATAAATTGCTATTTGCTCATGCTCATTCTAGATTCATTTCACTCTGCTCAACATTAGTGATTTTTTTGGTTGCAGGTTTTAAAATTTTTGATGGAAAAAAATAGTATCAATGCACTTCATGGCCAAGTGACGGTTGGCATACTCGTATTGCAGGTATGTTAGACATACGTTATATCCTCTGTCTTTTTTTGTGGGATTGAATTTGTAAAGATGCATATTTGCTTGCTTTGTTTATGAATCGAATGGCTTTCAGTTCCACAAAAAAAGTTGAAAGATACTGAATGATAAAGCCTGGCTCAATACTTGTGAATTTTACCTGATCTATGTCAGTTGCTATCCATTGACACCCCTTCCTCTCAGGATTGTGCTGTTGGTCTTCTGTTTGCACTTCTTCCAATTTTGAGCGGCGCCTCTGGTCTTCTTCATGGAGTTGCGTCAATGACAAAATCGTAAGTGCCGTGTAAAGCCTGAAAATTTCTAGTGACTAAATATTTATTTTTTCCAATATTCTCAGGCTTGTACTATTAATATATCAACAATAAGTATGAAACTGTACAGTAAATTCGTGTAATCTCAATGTCTAAT
This sequence comes from Triticum aestivum, assembly GCF_018294505.1. Taxonomy (NCBI): domain Eukaryota; kingdom Viridiplantae; phylum Streptophyta; class Magnoliopsida; order Poales; family Poaceae; genus Triticum; species Triticum aestivum. The sequence continues at coordinate 531,182,685 of NC_057812.1, forward strand.
CGGCGGGTGTACTTTACATACCAGTGCCTGCTTGAGTCGAGTGTCAACAAATATGACCTGTCTTGTATCTTGTCACATGACTTATCATACTGTCCTATGTATATTTGGTCTACCTGTACCGTACTTATACAGAAGTTTGCTACAACATAATTAGGTATTGGATAAATTAAAATTTTATTATGACATAAATTTCCAATACTCTCAGGTTTGTGCTATTAATATCGTTCCTGGGAATTCTCTCTATCCTCTCCCGTACTTGTGTGCCTTGGTTTCTTAAGCTGATGATAAGTCTTTCGTCTCAGGTGAGTATACTGTGGGCAAACAGAACATTAATGATGCTTTGAGTTTTCGTTAGAACATTACATTGAAGTTATACTAATGTTCGTTGCTGCATCGTGCAGACAAATGAACTGTACCAGTTGGCAGCAGTTGCATTCTGCCTGTTATTTGCTTGGGTGAGTCTTTTTACAGGCCAAAAGTTTGGCTATTACCTGGACAAAAGTTTTGCTTAATATCAATCCGGTAAAAGAGGGCTGAAAATGCTTAAAATATTGAAAACCAGACAGAACGGTAAAATACAAATATTTTTCTGGGCTTGCCTTTATTTTAACTACAATGTTCAAGATGGATGTGACACATGGATTCTGATGGATATGTAAGCTTATATTCGATCCAACACCATGCCTGCAGTATTTTCCCTCTATTTTGCACATGCTTCTTCAGTTTTTCCCAATCATATATTTTGTTATTATTTGTTAATTTACACTTTCTAAAGAAATTTGCTTGCATATATATCTTTGATAGTTGTACTCTTCTATCTTAATCATCTCTTCTAGGACTATGTCGATATATCTGTTACTTATATGTGGCCTTCCTTCCATGGTGCAGTGCAGTGATAAATTGGGTCTGAGTCTTGAGTTGGGTTCATTTGCAGCTGGCGTTATGATATCAACAACCGATCTTGCTCAACATACTCTTGAACAAGTAATTCCTTGCTAATATCTTGTACACTTTGTTTTTGTGTTGTAAGATTTTTGCATATTTCTCTATAGGGAAGAGGAGCTACCAGCTAGTATTTGCTTTGATCTTTCTTCTACTCACAGCTAGACTCTTGTAGTTAGTAATTCTTTATATGTTCTCTTATTTCAGGTTTGTTCTTTCTGCAGATTGAACCGATTCGAAATCTCTTTGCCGCCCTTTTCCTTGCCAGCATTGGGATGCTAATTAACGTCCATTTTCTGTGGAACCATGTGGATATACTTCTTGCAGCTGTAATTTTGGTGATAACAATAAAGACATTTATTGTCTCTATTGTCGTAAAAGGGTTTGGCTATAACAACAAAACATCTCTTCTTGTAAGTCTTTCTAGTCTCTGTTAGAATGGGCTCCCATCTGCTATCGCTCATGCAGTCACACTTACCTCGTTTTTTCTACAGGTCGGCATGTCTCTTGCACAAATTGGAGAGTTTGCTTTTGTTCTTCTTAGCCGTGCTTCAAGCATCCATCTGATTGAGGTTATTTCTCCATATATTTGTTCCTCACGTGTTGCGACATTACCCTCGTTGGCTATGCTGCTTTAGTCATAAAGCACATATACGCCTTGGTACTTGTTTCTGAGAGTTGCCACCTCTGGCTTACTTTTCTAGTAGTTTAAGATAGCCAAGCATAATCAATACTAAGAGTCTTTTGCTGAGGATTTCAATGTCCTGTAAGTACCGGTGTTCAATTAAGTATGACATTTAAGATGGCCAATCGTAATCTATCTAAATGAAATGAAGCGGTTGATATTTTAACTCTTATTTTGCTCGGCATAGTTTGTTGGCAGTACCTGTCTTGTCTTGTTTGGTCACCGCAAGACCACTGCTTCTCAATTTAGATCCATCTGTACTTTCATTTGACAGCTGCAATGCTTTTCTTCAGGGCAAGCTGTATCTACTTCTTCTTGGAACCACAGCGCTTAGCTTGGTATGTACCTAATCGCTTCATTTCTTTTGTAAGCAACATTGTGTTATCTCTGTTGATGGTAGATATCAAATATGTGGTGGAGTCTAAAATGAGATGATGGTCACTGTGCCCACCGTCGCTACCTTTGATGACATTACGTTATTATGAGTTATGTATGGTTAACTTACTGCTTCTTGTGCAGGTAACAACACCCCTGCTATTCAAAATGATCCCAGCCGTGGTCCACCTTGGTGTTCTTTTGAGATGGTTTTCCGTCGATAGCAATCAGGTGGAGGTACACGTTCATCTCAACTGAGTTCATCTACCGATTGTTTTATCTGGAAATTGTTGCCAATCAATTCATCGGTTCTTCCATTTCAGTTGGGCCTAAAAGGCGAAGTCCTCCGCAATGATAGCGGCAAGCGCATAAATTTGATAATCCAAGGCCCACACGACTCATGACACACTTGGCACACCGCAAGCTACTTTTAGTATGGCTTTAAGTTAACGAGCTCTGTAAAGTGTTTCCGCATGTAACGAAGAGTTTATAGCGCGTATGCACGGCCGGGCGGGAGTTGGAAGCAGAAGAAATCAGATCTCGTTCAAAGTGTGTGAGATCGACCCTTCCCCGCAGCGACGACTGGAAATGCAAGGGGAGGATTTCGCCAGCCTTGTGAGCAGTGGATGAAGCGGGCAGTGAGTGCACTGCTCGCGGTGTGATCCCTCTAATGAGGGTTTTCTGTAGTATAAGAATGTAATCTGATTGATTGATTGATTGGATTAGCGTGATAGGATTTAGGCTTGACCGGTATACCACTGTATTAATTCCACAAAATGTGCAGAACGCCACCTGATCATGAATTTTGCTGTGCAGTGAGTTTGCCATTGTCATTTCCCAGTGTAAGTTCCCATGCCTGCAGTCAGGAAAATCATTTTGTATGTGTCATTTTTTGGTAAGACGCCTGAACTGTAACGTTTGAACGTTGGCTGTTGGATGCTATCTCGGAGCTCTATATCTCTGTGGGCAATTGGCTACATTGCTATTTCCCGTACTTTGTTGCTGGGAACGACTGAACTACTGCCTCTCGCCTTGTAGTTCCTTTTATGAGCTGGGGTCTCTTGCCTTGTATAGTTGGTTCTGTTAAGCATCTTGTTAGTATTGCCTGTTAGTTCGTTCGTTTTGTTTCTTTTTTATCTTTTCTTTATTTATTCCTTCTTTTGACTTTTGTTTATATTTAAAAAAATACATGTTTAAAAACTACTCCCTTTGTTTCTAAATATGTCCTAGAAATTTCAGTATGGACTACATATGGATGTACATAGACATATTTTAGAGTGTAGGTTCACTCATTTTGCTCTGTATGTAGTATATGCTAAAGTTTTTAAAAGGTCTTATTCAGGAACGGAGGGAGTAGTTTGCTTATTTCTTTTTAAAGATGTTTGAACAATTCACAAAAAAAATGTTCATGATATTTTATACATTATAAAAAAATTACTTTGCTTAATTTTGAGAAAATGTTTAGTACCTTTAAAAAATGTATGTAACATTTAAAAAATGTTTAAATGTTTCAAAAGTATCTTTTGTGACATTTTCAAAAATGTATATACAATGTAAAATAATGTTCATGTATTTTTTTTAAAATGGCACGACTCATAAAAAATGTAGGTGGCATTTTACAAAATGTTCACATGTTTCAAAAATATGTTAATGGCATTTAAAAAAATGTAACAATGTAAAAATTGCTCGCGTAACTATAAAAAATATTTCATACCATTCAAAATAAGTGTTGAAATGTGTATTTGAAAAATGTTTTACATGTATTTGATAAAACGTTCAAATGTATTTTGAAAAAATGTTTGTCATGTATCTGAAAAATATTCAGCATGTATAAAAATAATGTTCCACATGAAAAATGTACAACTTATATTGACATGTATTTATAAAAGAAAAAGGAAAGGAAAAGAAAAAGAAAAAGAAAAAATAAAAACATGAAGAAAATCAATAAAGAAGTATAGAAAATAGAAGAAAAAAACCCAGATGAAAGGTTCTAAAATCAGTAAACCTCTTTGATGAGCCGTCCCACTAACGCAAAGTGCTTTTTACCGGAGCCGGGAGCTACCGGTGGACCATCCACCATATATTTACTTTGTGAGTCGTGCACTAGGGGCCCAGTGCATGTGTATAGCATTTTGTATTGTGGTAACTATCTCATGTATGTTTGTTAATAGTCCAATCTGTGTCAGATAAGTGGGTCCCTGTCAATAATAGAATAAAAACTATTCCCAGTGTAAAGTACGCATGCATGCAGTAACTTTTCTATCTGTCCCCACAACTCTAATCCTGCCTTTTATTTTCTCCTTAGAAATTTCATTCATTCATATCATTAAAACTATAATCCCATTTTAGAAATATTTTATATATTTGAACTCATGGCGCCAAGACCTTTAGAACAAGATCAATCTTGAATACATTTAAACATGATTAAGTTTCAACATTTCAAATGAGTGAAATCAGTTTTCTGAAATAAAGTGAAATAAGTTCTTTGAATTGAGTGAAACCATTTTTTTTGAAATGTTTTTTTGTTTTTCATGTATATGAAACATATTTCAGTGCAAAATATGTGAAACTTGTTATTTAAAAAATATGAAACTAGTTATTTAAAAAATATTAAGCTGATTATTTCCAATCAGTTTAAAAAATAAGTGAAATCTATCTTTGAAACAAGTGAAATTGTTATTTCAACTTAGTGAATGTAATGTGTTTTTCTGGAACTAGTGAAATGAGTGAAACCTATAATTAGGTTAATCATTTTTTTAAACAAGTTGAATATAGTTTTTTAATTGAGTGAGTGAAATGTGTTTTCTGAAATTAGTGAATGTGAGAAATGAGATTCTTGAAAAAAAAGAAATATATTGATTGTCATGTGAAATTATCTATTTCAATGTTTGAAACTGATTTTTATGACGAGTGTAATCTGTTTAATGAAGCGAATGCTTTTTTAGAAATAATTGAAATCAAAATTTTCAAATGATTGAAATAATTTTCCTTGCAAAACGAGTGAAATCAGTCTCTTAATGATTGAAGCAAGTTTTTGGAATAAGTGAAATTATATTCATAAATGAATGAAGCGAGTGAAGTTAGTTTTTGAGTGAAATTATATTTTTAAATAAGTGAAATTATATTCTTAAAATGAGTGAAATCAGTTTTTAAACATGCGTGTTTTTTAAAGCAGTGAATGTTATATGAAACAAGTAAATCGGTTTTTGGAAGGAATGAAATCAGCTTAAAGATATGGGTGAAATAAAAAAATTTAAATGCATGAAATCTGTCAATTGAAATGAGTGAGTTCGTATTTTTTAAATGAGTGAATTGTTATTTTGAATTGACTGAAATGGTTTTTGGAGATGAGTGAAATTTGTTTGCCAATTTGAGTGAAATATGTTTTGTGAAATCAGTGAAATTGAAACTAGTTCAAATGTATCCATAATTGATCTTATTTTGAAGATCTTCTCGCTATGAATTTAAATATATAAAAATATTCAAAATTGGAGTTTTCATTCAAAAGATATCTATCATCCAAAATTTCACAATGAAATTAAAAGGTAGTCTTTTGATGGGGAGATAGGGAATATTTTATCATGCATGCAAACGGTCTTCTATGAATATTTTTTCTCTCTCCTGACAAAAGCTGACAATAGCATGCAAAGGACCCACATGTATTCTGTGTATTTTCAATTCTGTCTCTTATACATCAAAAAATGGTTCGAATCTCCAAAACAACGTCAACGGTGGATGTCACACCGGTAGGTACCGGTTCCGGTAAAAAAACTTAGTCGGTCCCACTAAGGCGAAGGCGCACCAATCACCAGAGGCGAGACAAATAGTCTTCTCGCCCCCGGCAAGATGTAGCCATGACACCTTTATCCATGGAGCACAAATAGGAGGGGTCACCAACCAATTTGATGGAGTAGGCTTCCGTTACCTTTGTGGCTTTGACAATATCCCTCCTGGCCAGACTACCTAATGCTAGGCCACGGTCTAATAACATTTCCGAACTCTATTGAGTTTCTCTTCAACGCTAGCACATGCAACCAAAATTATGGGCACACGACACCAATCCTAGCCGCCACCGTCAGAGCTCTCTCCCACGCCATCACATTGGATCCTCTCTTCCTCATCCGAAGATCTCGGCGGCGGCAAAAGGATTGGGGGCCTCGTTCGTCCGTTTTGGTTCTTCTTAGATTTTGTTTTCTCGACGACATCGACGAGCTAGCGGCAGAGATTGCGTGCCTATGCGTTGCAACAAGATATAAATACTCTAGCACGTTAGCTTGTGATTTACCCGTGCTATATTAATGTGATTGTGTAAATAAATGTTTATCAAATCATGCCCGTGATTTACCTTAATTTTGATGAGAAGTTAGGAAAGTAAATTAAAATAAAATCGGTTCGAAAGTTAAGTAATTTAAGGTGATTGATTATCAT